>NW_015438384.1:186110-257944 GCF_001293395.1 Leptomonas pyrrhocoris
AAGATGCAACGGCTTGCCGCATTGCCTCAACGATGAAAGGAGAGCACACCTCTCTCGTTGCAACGATCACGCGGGTTTGCTAACGTCGAGCTACGCCGCTTGGCAGGTCGTCTTTCTTTTTCATGGAGTTCCCTCCCCTTCCCCCCTCCCCAACACACACACGCTCTCTCCAACAGCACTGAGAGGTCTTTTGGAGCCGCGTGGCCTTTACCGTACCGCGGCATTTTCCATCAAAAGCTGGCGCGTCGGTCTCTGTGTCATCATGCGCTGTGCGCGTGCGTGTTCGTGTATGTGTGCTGTGCTGTTCCACCTCCTTTTCAAAAAAAAAAGGCGTAGAACAACAGCGATGCGCGTCGGCGCCTCCGCCTTCAACTCTCCAAGTTGCATGTGCAAGAGCGAGCTTATTTGCTTGAGATTTTTCTTCTTCTTTAAATCAATAGAACATCTTCTCTTTATCTCCCTTCTTCCTCTTTGTAGGAGCTGCTTTGTTTTTCCGCAGGACATTCACACGCCTCCCAGAGCTGCCGTGATGACCGTCTCTGTTCGCCCTCTTCGCTTTTCTTTTCTTTGGCGGCTTTCCTCGCGTTCCCCGGGCGACAGGACGGACCCAACAGGGCGTCGACGCCGCCGCACCGCGGGAGCGAGAAGCGCTGAAAACAAGAAAAGAAAACGGAGATCAATAACTTGGGGGAGGAGCGCGCACGGCAGGAAGCACCACCAACAACAGCAAGCAAGCAAACAAGCAAACCAGCCGAGCTTCACCGCCGTGACGATCTTCGTGTCAACACACAGGCACACACACACACACACACACACAGGTACAAACGAAACAGCGACACCAAAGGAAAGGAGAAGAAAAATAAAGGAGATACTTTATCATTATACTGGAGCACACCAAAACGGCCAGCCAACAGAGAACACATAGATAATAATAAAAACTTAGATAATTCATTAATAACACGCTTAGATGCACCTCAGCTACACAATTACACACACCCACTCACCCTCCACAACCCTTTGCACAACAACCAAATAAGAAAACCACCATGAGAGACCGTCCAAGCACTCCTTCTCCGCACACACACACACACACACACACACATGTATGAACACTCGCACTCCATGCAACGTGTCATCCGTGGTGTGGGTATCATCAACAGGTTAGGCACGGCCACCTAATGTACTGCAGCGCAACCCGCACCCATCTCCGCCCCAAAACTCGTTTTCCAACTTACAACAACAAAACAACCTCTCCGGGTCAGTAATTCCTTCCTTCTTATCGTTACAGCGTCATGGCCGCACGCTGGCGGGAGCGCTTCTCGATCTGCGCGCTGAAGGTGGCCGAGCCTGCCGCCGTCACCGTGCGCGTCGCCGTGCACACGTTACAGCGCAGCTCCAACCGGCGACCGTCCTTCGTCAGCGTGGTGTCAATGCGATGGCACGAGTTGCACTTCACATACTCGTCCAGATACTTGATCAACACCCGATCAAAGTCTGTCTGCTTGCGGATCTCAAACTTCAAAATGAGGGCGTTGTTGCTGTCGAGGTTGCCGCGAATGGAGAGCTCCTTCTCGATAAAGTCCTTCACGTCCTCCATGGGCCGGTGGAAGGCCTCGCAGATGCGGCCGAAGTTTGCAATCACCGTCTTCTTCTTGCCCATGCGCTCCAGGATCGGCACCGGGACCTGGTTGCGCTCCGTCATGGCGCTGCTCTCGTTGTTGCGGTTCAGCGCCTCGAAGAGCCGCGTCAGCATCGCATTGTAGCGATAGCCCTCGACGGGGTCGGCGTCGCTAGAGTTCGCCCCTGCTGCCGCGGCGGCGGTGGCATCCGCAGATGGGCTCGCTGCCAGGTCCAAGAAGCGCTCCACACGCTGCCCCTGCTGCTGCTGCATGGTGCTCTCTATCTGCTGCTCCCGCTGCGCCATCAACTCCTCCAGCACGGGACGACTCACTTGCTTCATGAGGGCGAGCAGGGCGGTGTAGGTCAGCGCGTCGTAGTCGATTGTCTCCTGCAGATTGGCCAGGTCCTTCCCGTTGGGGGCGAGGGCTGAGGCGTGTGCGGCCGCCGCTGCCGCTGTTGCAGCGTCTGTGGCCTTCGCCGCTCCCGCGCCCTCCTGCTCCTCGCCCTCCTGCGCAGCCACCGGCGCGGGGGCAGTGACGCTGTTGGTGTTATTGCTGTTGCTTGCAGCAGCAGCAGCGGGGTCGGCGTGTGTCGGCGGCTTCACCAGAGCCGCCGGCGGTGCCTTCGCACGAGCGCGGGTAGGAGCGACGGGGACCTCAGGGGCAGTGGCGCCGGTCGCCTGTGTGTTGGTGGTGGTCGTCTGCTGCTGCTCGTCCTCGCCGCTGCTTTCATCATCGTCAGCGTTGCGGCGACGGCGTCCGGTTTCGCGGGGCATTTCGAGAGGTATGAAGAAAAAGTAGTAGTTCGCAAACACAACAGAATATGGTAAGATACGCTGGCTTTTGTTTTTGCTTTTAGATGGCGTTGCTGATTCGAGATAGAGAGAGAGAACGATAGAGGGACAGATACATAGGGCAGGTGGTGACAGAGTCCGCAAGAGAGCAGGAGCAGCCGCGCTGCGATGAACGTTTTCCATTCATCAGTTAACGCGGTTGCCTGCTGGAAGGATTTCGGAAAATTCAAAAAGAAAAACAGGAAAAAAAAACTTACGCGCGCGAGCTACGCTGACTTTCTTCGATTCACATGTCGGCACTTCGCAATAAGCGTCCGTGAACAGAGACAACACACCCATGCGCCTTCGCGCCCGTTCGTCGGTGGCGAGCACGCTCTTCTCGCGCATGTAAGAAAACTGTTAAGCTTTCTCTTTTTCCTCTCCACCCTTTCCCCGCTCGCTGCATTCAGTGGCACCGCATCGCTTCAGAGTTCCTCGTGTTCTGTCGGAGTGGCTGTCGCTGACAAAAGTAGAGAAACAGCTAGAAGAAAGATAAAACCCGCCTTTTCCGGTAGGCCCGCCATGAAGAGAGGGAGAGAAAAAAAAAGAAGGGCTCACAGGACCACCAATCATCTCCCACGGTTTCACGCCACCCCACAAACCATCACCACCAACCACAGAAACTAAAGAAAAAACCACGTACACACCGGTGCCAACCAACACGAAAAAAAAATACGAAGGCACTTTTGCATTAACGCAGATTAAGAGCGTGAGGGGGTGCGTTGCACCGTCTACCTCCCCTACACACCCCCTCAGTCCCTCATCCCCCACTCACTCGGGAACAACACGCCTCCTCCCCTCTCCCCTCTCCTCCTCCTTAACGAGTACATTTACAGCAGGAAATGCGTGTCGGATAGCTTTCGCCATCACGATGCTGGTCTTTGTGGGTGTGGCGCGACACCCACCATGACTCGCTCCCTTCTACCAGAGATACATATAAATATATGAATAAATATCCCTCGCTCTTCCTCCGCCCCGCTTTTCCAAGGATGCGGCACTGACGAGGACACCAGAGTACAGCGATGACATCGCGCGTACGTGTGGCACAGAACACGCGCGAGTTGTATTCAAAAAAAAAAAAGAGAGCGAAGAGTCAACAGCAACAAATAATAATAATAATAGCAAACTAAGTAAGACGAGAGCAACCAATTAAACCACAGAATAAATAATGGTAATAAATGAAGAGGTGAAGAGACCAGTAAATGAAAAACTTGGCTGAAGTTGTAAGGTGGGATGAACGCATAAAACGTAAGTGCTTTTCTCTAAGGAAACACAAAGGGAGTAAAACGAGAAAGAAAGGGTGTTGATGCCGCCTGCGTGAGGCCATCTTTTATATAGTTCTTCTTTTGGATGAAAAGAGGAGAGCCCCCCCTCCTGATGATGCCGGCCACCTCAACGTGGTATCACGGTCCAGTTCCCACGAAATGGGGAAGCCAAGAGCCTACAGCCTATCCTCGTGTCCGGTTGCGGGCTTATTGGCGGCGGCGGACAGGTCTGGGTCGTGCACATGCTGGAGAGACTTGCAGCAGTTCACACGTCCGATACGGCTCACGAAAACGCGTGTTTACGGGTTATGACAACCATAAAACAGACCGCAAAAGATATTTTACTATTAAAAGAAAGAAGAAAGAACAGAGCCCGCCAAGAGGTGTATCGAACGTGTGGGCTCGACGAGGAAAAGGAGGAGGGGGAAAGGGGGAGAGGGTGAGCTGTTCGACGACACGACGCACGCAGAGAAGGAAAACGCCCCCTACCCCCCCCCAAAAAAAAAAATACATCATCGGCAATGACAAAACAAGAGACGCCTGCGACAGGAAAAGAGGAGAAGAAAAAACCACGACCACGGCAACAACAACAAACCAGAGCGGAAAGATGAGCTTCGCCATGGTTGAGACCGCATCCCTCTCTCAACATCGAACGGCCACCATCAAATCATGAAACGGAAAAAGAAATAAGCAAGAAGAATACTTTTTTTTTAGCCACGATGACGACGGCACAAGCCTAGGCATTTCGCGCCAAAAATATTCCTTGGATCGCTGTTTGCTCTACCTCCGCTGATACATACATATATATATATATATATATGCGTGTGTGTGTGTGTGTGTGTACATCTTACGGACGGTACACATTCGCATAGCCAGGCACACCGTGCGGACTCAACACAATCTGCCACAGCTGCAGATCGCGCGCCGCGAAGGCACCGGCGCTGCTGCTGAGGTAGTAGTAGAACATACGAAAGAACACGTCCGCGTGCGTCTTGCCACTCTCCGGGGAGTTGTTCCAGTGGGCAAGGAAGTTCTCTCGCCAGGCGAGCAGCGTGAGACCGTAGAAGTAGCCGAAGTTGTGCAGGTCCTCCATCACGAACTGGTTCTCAATCGTCTTGCCAATTCTGGAAATGCTCGGCAGACAGCCCCCAGGGAAGATGTACTTGAGGTACCACTGATCCGCACTGTCCTTCGTGATGTTGCTGCCGACCGTGTGCAGCAGAAACACGGCGTCGCGATCGGCGTCGTTCAACAAACGACGCATGTGCTTGAAGAAGGTGCTGTAGTTCTTCGGGCCGACGTGCTCGAACATGCCGACGCTAACGATGCGATCAAACTTGCGGCTGAACTTGGTGTCGCGGTAGTCCTGCTTGAGAATTGTTACGCGAGGGTCGTCCTTGTTCCGCGCCGCAGCGCTCCTCCGCTGTTCCTCCGAGATGGTAATGCCGGTCACGCGTACGTTGTAGGTTTGACTGAGGTAGCTGGCCAACGCGCCCCACCCACAGCCCACGTCCAGCACCTCCATCCCAGGCTTCAGCTTCAGCTTCTCCCCGAGCATGTGCAGCTTCACTTGCTGCGCTTCGTCAAGCGTCGCGACGGGTTCTACGGAGTTGCCGGCCGCGTCGCCGATGTGGCGCTCCCAGTACGCACAGCTGTACTGCATGCTGGGCCCCAGCATGTTGCTGAAGAACTCATTCCCGATGTCGTAGTGCTGCATCCCGACCTTCTTGCTCTTCGATTTGGTTTGCGGGTTGAACATCTTCGCCTTGAGCACGTTCGCCATGTCCTTCGCGTTGTTCGGAAAGTAGTACTCCAGCCCACCTTCCAAGATGCGCTTGAAAAAGTCGTCCAGCGCGTAGAAGTCACGCGTGTCCCACCAGCCGTCCATGAAGGACTCCCCCAGACCAACGCTGCCCTTGTTGATCACACGGCGGTAAAAGAGGGGGTTGTGCACCACCAGGTCGAAGGGGCGGTCCCCGCCGATGGTGATGCCGCACCGATCCATGATCTTCTGCGCTAACGTGCGGTACTTTTCTTCCTGCTTCACCAACTTCGCGTACTTGTCGGGGTTTATTTGAAACAGGCTGCCGTTGCCGGTGATGCCGCCGTAGTTTGGCTTTTCAGGACGGCTCATCGAGGTCGGCGCCTGCGGCAACGGTGCCCCTGTCTCTGTTTGCTTTGCTGGACACTCCGGTGTGCGCGGCTCGGTGACGGGGTCGTGGTTTTCCTGAAGGGTGTTGTGCGTCTCGGCTTGGCCGGCGCCTTCGCGATCTTGGTTGCCCATATTCCTCCGTGTATGCGTCAACAGCGGCAGCGAAAAGGCAAGAAGTGCCGCTGGGCTCGTGCGTACGATGACCTTCAGAGAAAGAGGGATATAGAACGACAACGAAGTCCGTCGACGCCAGCAACGAAAAGATATGGCTGAACTCGCGGTAGAGCGCGCTTTGTGTTTCTTTCAACGGGTGTCGACGACGGTGCAACGCTGACGAACACGATCAGTAGATGGCACAGAGCGTCACAATGAAAGGCTGATGACAACAACAATAATAATGAGGGTACAGATGGAAACTCTACGGTGTTTTGGATTCCTTGCCGTAAACACAGATGACTATATATGTATTCACGAAAGCAACGAAAGCAGCAACATCAAATTGACTTGAGATAGTGACGAGAATAATAATATTAGTAGTAGTAAATAGGAGATCAAAATGACCCCCCCCCCCCCGACCAAGAATTTGTTTGTGCGCGCACGTTGGGAGATGAGGTGAGAACAAAGAAGGAAACAACAGCAGCAGAGGAGCGTTAAAGACGCGGAAGTCAAAACAACAAGACAAGAGAAGAGAAGGTAATAATCTGTATGCTGAGGAAATATGACACGTGGAGCGCTGCTCTTCATTCGTACTTCGTTTTTTTTTTTGGCTGCTCACTATCGCTGGCAGCCCGCCCGCACACCAGCTCCAGCGGTTAGAGAACCAGAGAGGGAGATACACACCTCCATCCATTTCTTTTCTCTCCTCTGCAAGAAGAAGCGCAGGGACTTTCTCTTCTGCAGAAGTGAATGATGGCTGCGGCAACGGAATGCACGCGGCACGGATGTTGACGCCTACGTTCTACCTCGTATTTCTTTGGTGTCACCTCTTTCGATTTGAAGCACGAGGAGAAAGCATATATATATATATACACACACACGTTTCTTTCCAATGGTATCTTCATGTTCTCTTTCCTTTCACAGCTGTTCCAGCTTCTTCGACTGTCCTATCCCAATACACGACGGCGAACAAAGCAAATAATAGTAGTATATAGTAAACAGCAAGATGGACGCATGAGGAGTCGAAAACACCAGTTATGTGCCCGGGGTGCGGCTTCATAGCACACATAGACACCCACCCACACACGCACACACACGCACAAGCACACCGGCACTCATCAACACCATCGTCACGCACGCTTCGGCAGACGTGCGTAAATGACGCCGTCGGTGAAAAAATAAGTAAAATCATTAAGGGAGAGAAGGAGAGAAGAAGAAGACAACAAAAAGCGTAGAAGGTGCGCCTTTGCGCGCTGCAAACAGACAACGATGAAGGCGAGCAACGTAGAATATATATATACGTAAGTAGCAACAGCGAGGAATTCGGTGTTGAAGGTTTCTTCTTTTAGGGAAGATAAGTGGTCACGGAAGGAGTGGTCAGTAAAGGAGGTGCACTGCACATGCTGTGGGTGGTATCTACATGGGCTGCATAAGCCGGAAAAAAAAAGAGAGGGGTGAATCACACAAACGAAGATAACGCCGGGGAATAAACTTCGCCGATCAGGCGAGCAAACAGCAATAACAATAGAAAAGCCTACCAACGTGAGGAGGAGGTGGAACGAACTCCCCGCACCCAATCCCTGCTGACCTGTATATATCTATATATATCTATATGAGGAAAACGCGCCTTCTTCAACAACTCCACAGCATTATCACACATCGCTGTCCGTCGGTGATGACAGGAAGCTGTTGCTTTCCATCGTCATCGCACTCCCCACGGTCGTGCCGGCCCAGTCGAACGTGTGAAGACGCAGAGGTGCCCCACTACTCACGCTACGCCCCGACGTGCCACTTCCCCGTGCGGCGTTGCGCCGACTCGCGGAGGGCGTCAGCTGCCGTGCAGAACACCTCTCTCCGGTTGCCTCTGCACCTTCTCGAACGCCGTCCGGATCCCGTGCGGCGGGCGGAGCGGCCTCCGCCAACATGAAGGGCGTCTTCGTTGTAGCGGTATACTGAAGTGTGTGGGCGAGTAGGATGGCGGCGGCCGGCGACAAGGCGGGCTCCGTCCCCTTCCCACCCACGTTAGTATGGCTGCTCGTACCGCCGTGAGCGTAAGAAGAATGATGGGGGTTGGGATGGTCACTGACGCCGACGCCGCTGTTGCCGTTGGCACTCACCATACTTTGGGGGGATGCGCTTGTCGACAGCTGCGCGTGTAGTTGGCCTGGTGCGCTCTGAACGAGGATGGGAGAGGGATTGCTGTTGCTACCGCTGTTACTGCTGCTGTGCTGTCTGGGGCTGTGGAACAGCGAGGGGGTTGCTGTGGAGGCGTTGGTGGTGGCTGCCGGTGGTGGTGCCGGTGGGAGGGGGAGTTGCATGAGGAACGGCGGTGGGTGCGGCAAAACAAGGCCGCTCGCACCGGCTGGCGAGGTCACCGGTGACGCCGCCGCCGTACCCAGCGGAGAAGATCGACCAAGCATCATCGGCCGTGATGCAGCTGGCCCCGCTTTCGCTGCCGCCGTGAGCAGCCCCAGCCCCCCATCCGATATCCGCCGCGGCGGCGAAAGCGTGGCCTCCTCGGACAGATTATCGCGGAAGGAGACGCGTCGGCGATGCGCAGAAGCGGGTGTTGGTGCTGGCGGTGCTGGCAGCAGCTGCTGTGGGGGGTGCGGTGGATCTGGAGATGCGATACCGTCGCCCTGCGCCGCGACGTCCGCTGTGCCCTCTTTCACGTTAGCGGGCGGGATGCTGTGTCGGCCGTGCGGGGCAGCGAGCGACGCTGAAGGCGGCGGCTTCTGTGGCACTAGTAAGAAGGGTGAGTGCGGTCGAACCAGACTTGTTTCTTCCGCTTCCGCCTTCGTCTCCTCGCCTCGCTCTTCGTTTGTCGGCGTTGTCGTCGTGAAGGACGGGTGGTGGAGGCGGCGGACGCCTCGGTGCCGTCCGTATACCTCCGCTGCTGCTGCCGCTGCTGCTGTCGCGGCGGCGGTGGAAACGGTCCGTGGCTCCGACGCGCTCGCCTCCAACATGGAGAACATGGTCGCCCCGGTGACTTCGCCGTCGGTGTTGTTCAGCTCCCCTCCGTGCTGCTTCGTAAGCGCCTCCGCGGAGTTGAGGGGCACGTAAGGAGGCGGTGTCGGCGTGGTCTGGGCACTGCTTCCATGCCACTTACGAGACGAAATCAGAATGCTCGGACCGGCAGACGGCGAGGTGCGACAGGACGCTGCTGGCAGCCACATCGTCGGGGATGCTGCGGCGCCCGGGCCAGGGGAGAAGGGAGACGCCCACGGCTGCAGGTGGGTGGCGGAGATGTCGGTGGAGCTGTCGTCAGAGTCGAGCTGCCCACTCCGCGCAGGTGCCTCCTCGTCCCCCTCCTCGTCGCTGTCGCGCTCCGGGGGTGCGATGACAGGCGGAATTGCAGAAAGCACCGTCGTCGGCGTGAAGAAAGGCCGGGTTGCCGCAGCCCGACGCAATTCCCCTTCTGCACAGTCGCGGTTCCTTTGCTCCTCGTGCCCCATCGTCGCGAAGGCGCGCGAGGCCACCACCGCTTGCTGGCCACCACCGCTGCTGTCGCTGCTGTTGTTGATGCTGAACGATGTGACCGTGGTAGGCACCGGCAGCGTCTTCGGTGTCCGCGCACCGACTGCGCCATCCCTGGACACATACCCGACGTGCACGTGTGTGGTCGGGACCACCGATAGCACGCGTGGAGCTTCTCCGATGTCAGCAGCAGCAGCCGCCATTGGCGTGGTCGCGTGTACTTCCGGCAGTTGCGCGTCTATCAAACACAATCCACTACCACCACCACCGCGAAAGGTCTCCGCGACGGCACGGAGGCCGCTGTCGCTGCTAAACCCCTGAGCCGGGTCCGTCACCACCACTGCCAGCTGTTCCTCCTTTGCGCTTGCACTCTCCTCGCCACGGGCAGCTGCAGCAGCAGCAGTAGCGTCGCCAAAATGGTTGTCCGCATTGCTGGTCAGTGCGCTGGTACACCCACTGCGAATCGTGAAGGCGGAGCGGCTGACGATGTTGCTGTTTGGCGGTGTCGCGTTCTGCGCGGACAGCTCGTCCATCGTGAGGGGGTGATATGCGAAGCTGATGTTCGCGGCCGTCTCCGGCGGCGCGGCGTTCCGCTGCGGCGATGTCGTCGTCGCGTCCGCTTTGTTTTCATAGGTCGTTTTGGCATGCCTTCCCTGCGTGAGTGTGGCCGGGCGAGGTCCCGCAAGCGATGGACTCCCTCCGCCGTCTGGTGAAGTCCCACTACCCTCCGGGCGCTGTGCGAGTAGTGACGGCACGGCGGTCTTCATCGCCGCTGTGGGCGTACTCGCCGCGGTGTTTGTGCTTGCCAGCCAGGGGGCCGTCGATCGCGTCCGGTCCACCGCCGTCTCCTCCACCACCGGAGGTGCCGTTCGATTTTTCATGAAGACCAACGGCGCAAGCACCGGGCTGATACCCCCAACTTCCGGACCTGCGACGGGTGTTCTACGAGGCCGAGATGCGCGTGGCACCGGAGGTGCGCTGTCTCTTCCTGCCCCTGCTGCTGCTGCTGCTTCCTCATCGTTGTCCTCGTCGTGGCGTACGCCGTCAGTCTTGGCGCTGGCACACTCGTTGTTGTTGTTACTGCCGCTGTCGTCGTCCGTGCCGGAGAGTAAAATCGATGGCCACACCCGCCGTCGGCGTGGGTGCAGCTGAGAGCCCCAGGAGTGCCCCTGCTGTTGCGGTTGCTGCGTGGACGGTGACCCGTCCGTCTCCGCCATCTCCGCATCGTCGGCAGCAAAGTGGGCTGTGTGGCTCACCGGAGAGATCTGATCTCCCTCCGCTCCCTCGTCCTGGCCACCAACACCACGGCTGTTGTTCTTGCTATTGTCGCTGGGAACGGTACCCAGGCAGAGGGGCGCGCTGAGGGGTGGAGCCGCGCTGCGTACCCGCGCAGCGCTGCGCACGCCGCCGCAGCCCGTCAGCTGCCCAATGCGGTCACGCACCCCTTCCGCTGGCGCGGTGCTGCCGCCGCTGATGGTGCTATTCGCAAAGGTGCTGTTCGCGTTCTTATTCAAGTTCGTGCCATTCGCGGTGCTGCCCCCTCCAGCTCCAACAGAGGCAACACAGGAGTGCGGGGTGAACACGTCCACGCTTTCGTCGCTGTCGGACCCGCCATCGGTGCTCAGCAGCAACGCACTCTGCAGACTCAGCATTGGGCTGCGCGACGGGTACCGCCGCGGGGCTTCCTCCTCTGCCTCTCCACCACTCGTACTCGTAGACGGGTGCGCACGGCGCAGCTGCGAGACGGCGACCCCGCCGTACTCGGACGTCAGCTGCGGTGCGCTTCTCTCGCCGTCCTCCTCTCGCACTTCCGCGGAAGACCCGTCGCTGCCCTGCCGGTGGTGCGGCGAGCCGTGCGACCGCCAGTCCCGCCGCTTCCGCGTAAAGGACGAGGTCGGCTGCAAACACGGCTTCACGGTGGTCTCGCCCGCATCCCCGGAGAAGTGGGCAGCGGCGCGAGTGCGAATCACTGGCGGCTTTCGCGCGCTCGGGCGTCGACCGGTCCGCCGCATCGCCTCCGCCTTCGCTCGTAAGATTTCCTCCATGTCCACGTCGTAGGCGGAGAAGGCCTCCCTGTCGTGGCCGCGGTGCCCCGCGCCGAGCTCGTCATCGTCGTCGTCGTGCGTGGCGAAGTTCAGCATGGCGACAACGCTGGGGAAGGAGAGTCGGGTGCCATCGCGGTTGGCGTTGGTGCCGCCGGCTGTCCCGCTGGAGCTGCTGGCCGGCGTGGGGGATTCCGCGTCGGACGCGCAGACGAGCGCCACCGGGGCGGCGGGACTGATGCTGTTGCTGCTGCTGCGGCGGTGCCCCGCCCACAGCGGACTCCTGCGGGAGGATCGACGTTGGCCTGCACGATTGCGTGTGTCGTTGTCGTAGCGGAGATCAACGCTGTTGTCGCCCTCGGCAGCGGCAGCGACGGAGGACAGGGATGTCGTTGCCCGTGGGGAGAGCTGTCGCTGTCGTGCGAGTACACCGCGGCGCGACTGACACCGGCGATCCAGCGCCTTCGGCGTCGACGCGCACACCTCCATCCAAAGCTGACCAATCTCGCTCTGATCCATCACCGGGAGCGGCGGAGGCTCTGCAGTGGACTCTGCGGTCAACACTGCAGCAGCTGCAGCAGCAGGAGCTGCTATTGTTTGTGTAGCTGCTTGGTCCTCCCTCCTGCCAGGGACTCCCGCGCTTATTGCCGCAGCAGACCCTCGCACCGCTTCACTTTCGTTCCCCCTGTGTACGGCTGAGTCGGCTCTACCGTGCGGCTTGAATAGCGAACTTCGCCGCGACAACACGGAGGAGCCTTCCTGCACCGCCACGGCACTCGTCCACCTCCGCCGCGCCAGCGGCCGCATCGAGGAGGACGGGACGGAGAAGGCACGCAGTGAGTTGGTGGCCACCGCCATCAGCGCTGCCGGCTGCAGCAGCGGCATTCTAGAGCCGGCGGAAAGCACCGAAAGCACATTTGAGGTCGTTTGCTGCTGTTGCTGAGACGGCTTCGATGAACACGGTGTGCCGAGCGACGTGATCGTGGCCAGGGCGTTGTCCCCACTTCGCACGCCGTTGACGGCATCCCCCGCGGCAACAACATCGACCGCAGGCCCGGCTGCACCGGTCGCCAATGACGGCGCTAACGCGACGCCGGCAACGCTCAGCGACGACGGCGCTAGCGCGAGCCAGGGCGTTGGTGACGGGCGGGTATGTGACAGATGGCGACAGCTCCCGTTGTCCTCCTCCTGCGTGGCGGTCAGGTCGCGCGGGTTGGCGGTGCCGCTCGAACACCGCGATGTCGGAGGCCACGTCATGGGAGATGAGGCGGATAAAACAACAGCTACACCGCCGCGGTCACCCCCACCGTTGTTGTCGTTGCTGCAGCCCACCGAGGCGGTGACCAGCTCGCTGGCGGACGGACCTTTCACGAGCCCTTCGTGGACCACCGTTGTTGCTGCTGCTGCTGTGAGGGTACTACTGTGGAGGGAGCTGTGCTCGAGGCTAGAGAAAGCGGATGACGCTGTTCCCATGGCCATCGCCGTAGAAATAGTAGCTGACAGCGGGGGAGTTGCCCTAGAGGAGAATGTGCCGCCACAGCTAGTATGAGTATCGGAGACACTACCACCGGCAAAGAATTGGTAGAATGCGCTACGATGGAAGCAAACGGTAGCGGTCGGCGTCGTCGTGACAGCCGCTGCGACAGCCGTCGCCGGTGCGCCATCACAGTGCGTTTTCTCCTTTTCCGCATTAATCGACGGCACCGCTGTGCAGAGAAAAGCGGCTACGTCGCTGCCCGTGTGTTGGCGAAGCTGCGGCAACGTGGGAGACGTCGACAACGACGACTCTTGCGTTCCTGCGTCGGAGTTGCGGGCCTGTGTCGCGCTGAGCGATGCCGCGCTTCCTTGGCGGCTGTTCGTGTCGTCGTCGTCGTCGCCGTTGCTGTCGTCCTTCACCGGTTCCACAGTCGTCTTGTGGCGACGAGGCTGTGTGGGCGTGGTCGGTGCGGTGCTGCCGTTCGCCGCGTCGTGCGTTCCCTGTTTGTCAGCCTGCGCTGCAGACGCCGCGAAGTTGTCTCTCGGAGGGCCAGCGCGACGACGCTGCGGGTGCATCACAACGACTGGACACGACATCGCTGACGTGGGTGACACGTTCTCTGGCGTGTTGGCCGCTTCCTTTTGCGTCGACGACCGTCCCTGTTGCTGCTGCTGCTGCTGACGCTGCGTCTCGTCGATATCACGCGTGTCAACACGAGATGAAGGGAGTCGGGCGTCGCTTTTCTGCGGTGCCGAGGAGGTCGGAGGAAAACACGTGACCTCCTCCAGTGAGACGTCCACTGGCGCTGCCTGTCGCTGATCTCCACCATCATGATGATGGTGGCTGCTGCTTTTCGCTTCTGAATCGCTACCACCCTTGTGCATCACCGCCTTCGGGCTCTTCAGCAGCGTCATCGCGACCACGTCCCCACGTCCTTCTTCCACTTCTTCGCTCAATAAATGCGGCGTGCTGTGTCCCGGCACAGTGCTGCTGGATTGCACTTGCAAGAGAACGCTAGGGGTCGAGTTCATGATAGTGCCAGAAGAGGATGCGGAGGAGGAGGCCGCTGTGGCGGCGGACACCGCACACGTCGTTTCCGCCGCTGCCGCGGATAGCGCGGCAGCCACTGCGGCGTTGCTGTGAATCACAATCGTAGTGAGAGAGACGGACATGCTCGTGGGCGGTGTTGGCGGATACGGGCGCGGTGGCCGTCCTTGTGCTGCGGTCGCTCTTGCGGGGTCTGCGCCGAAGGACGCGGTGATCGGCTGGAGTTTTCTCCGAATCACGACAGCGCCCGCATCCGCGGTCTGTTCGGCCGGTAACGCAACGCCCTCTTCGTGGCGATGTTGCTGTGGTTGTCGCAGTGGTGGGGAATCACCGCCGCGTGGGGCTGCCTTCGCCGTGGACGCGCTCGGCTGCAAGTACGGATGGCGCCTTTGACCGCGAAATCGTGGTAGGTAACGTGGACGCGGCGCCGCTGCTTTGACAGGTTCTGCCATGGTTGCTGCGGTGGCGGTGGTGGTGGTGGTGGGAGTGTCCGCTGCGTGCACGACGGCGTCGTCGAGACTGTGACCACACATGAAGGCAACAACTAGCGAGGCCGCCGCCGCTCGGCGCTGCAGCTGCTGCGACGCCGACATGGACGAAGACAACGACGAGACCCTCAGAGACGCCTCACGTGGCAGCGGCGTGGCGAGCCGCGGGGCAGGGGAGAAGCACGCGCCGGCTGCCTTTCCCATCACCGAGGCTCCCGCGGCAAGCCCGGAGAGGCTCAATCGCATGCTGGCGGATGTCAACACCCGACCGGGGTAGGGGTGTGGGCTGATGACCGGCGGTGACAGCTGCGTGCGCGACAGAGAAGCGGAAGGGATGGAAAGATTCGGTGGTGGGCGCTGCTGCAGCTGCTGGGGGAGGGCGGAGCCGAAGGAGGCGGTGGGGGAGACGCTCAGCGGCGTGGTTTGGTGCTGCTGGTGTTGCTGGTGTTGCTGTTGTGACTGCACGACGGCTCGTGACTTGAGGCGACGCTTCGTGTAGCTGACCCTCGCCCCGCTCCGTGTCGCAGAGGCAGTGGTGGTGGTGGTCGTCGTCATCGTCGTCGAGGCGGAGTGGACGGAGACCGAGGCCGCGACCGGTGTGGATGCGTTCACTCTTTGCGCCCTCCGACGAGGTAGCGGCGGTACGGCGGGGGACTGACTGACACGTGCAAGCGCACCGGATGGGCTCTCCGATGCACAGAGCGACGACGACGACGGCTGCTGCTGCTGCTCTTGTTGTTGCTGGGAAGACTGCCTGCGCTCATGCGACGGTGAGGTGGATGGGTGTGGCGGGGAGGCCATCGTGGCGGAAGCATACAAAGGTCCAGAGGCGCTCTGGTTCGACCACGACAGCGAGTCCTCCTCCTCCCCCTCCTGCCGCCGCGCCGCTGCTGTCGTTGGGATCGATGTGCTGCTCCCCCCCGCACCGTTTCTTTGCTCCCGTACACACGCGGTCTCATCTTTCGTAGCTGCTACTGTCGCTGTTGGCGTTGCTCTCGGCAAACTCATCGGCGGTGGTCTCCCACGCGGTGCGACACGGCGCAGCACGAAGCGCCGCGTGGAGTGCGAGGTGCACATCGCAGCCGCGTCGTCGACCTTCGCGGCGGCTCGGCCCACCTTCGGCGTCGCCGTGGTAGCAGACGCGGAGGAAGGTGTGCCGATCGTCGTGGTTCGACTGCGTTGTGTTCCGCTGCGCATAGTGCTGGCGAGGTCGCTGTTGCTCCTGCTGCTGCTGCTGCTGCTGCTGCTGCGGTCGACGTCAACATTCACAATAGAGCTCGTTACGCCATCAGAGACTGCCTCCGTCGCGTCCGAGGTCGGCAAACGAGAAGCAGGACCAGCTAACGGTGATGGTGGGCTTTTCGGACTGGGGCGCTGGCGTCGATTACACGCACATCGATTTTGCCGCTGCCGTGGCTGCTTCGTCGGTGAGGTTGGAGGAGGAGACCGCAGGCACAGCTGCACGGCTTCAGCTATCACGTTTCTCTCCGCGAGCTCGTCTCCTTTGCTGTTGGTCACGCTGGTGCTGCAGCTAACGCCGCAGAGGTTGTGCCTCGCACTCATCACTCCATTCAGCTGCGAGCCCTCGTGCACGCTCGTGTCGTAGCGGTGCCGCTCTGCCGGGACCACCGTCGGGAAGAACATCTTTGCAGAGGTGGCCGTGTTTGAATTCGTGTTGTTCGACGCGAATCTGGTGAGCGGCGCCACCACGTGTGCGTTCGTGTTTGCTGTTGTAGTTCTAGTGGCCGGCGGCTGTGCCGGGGAGGCCCGCAGCGGTGGTAGGTCGTGCCGTCGCAACTTTCGCCGCGTGGCTGGCTGCCGTTTTGCCTGACCCGCTACCGGCGCGGCAGCGGTAGCAGCAGTAGTAGGCGCGGCGTTGATGCTCCCGCTAGCCCTGCTTAAGGTTTTGTTGTCGCAGGTGCTATCTTCATCCCCGTGGCCACTGTTGACCAAGCTGCACGGAGTCCGCACACTTCTACTAGCGGCCGCCACGCCGCCGCTGATGACGCTGTTGCCTCGCACGGAGGCGTTCGACCGGCGAGAGGCGGCCGAGGTGGAGTGTAGCGGCACGGTGCGCGACACCTCTGCCGGATCGCGGGTCGTGGAGCTCAGCAGCGCCGACAGCGGCAGTTGAAACAAATTCAACGCCTTCTGTGCGGCTTCTGCGCTGCTGCTGTTCGTGTCGTCGTTGTCGCTGTCGTCGCTCAATGAGAGCGGTTGTGAGGGCTGTGAACATGCATCCTGCCCCTCTGCTGCTGCTGCCGCACGCTGCGGTTTCTTCTTGGGGCTCGGTGCGTTACGCGGTGCACGACGCGCCTCATTACTGCTACTCGTTGCTGTTGCGGTGGTCGCTGGTGCTGTGGCGATCGGCGCTACGCTGCCGTGCTGCCTCTCCTGCGCCTCTCCTGCAAGTTGCGGCTGCGACAGCGAACTTTGCTTTCGTTCTTTCGGATCCCCCGTCACCGGCACGGGTGCAGCGGCGGCAACCGACGCGGGTCCGGGGGACAGGCTTCTAAAGTTCTGCCGTCCACAGAACAGCGGGGACTCGTGCGACGTCGTGCCGCCCCTGGGATTACCCTTCCTCGCATCAGCAACGACAGGTGCCGCCGTCACCTCCGTCTCAACCGGCGTGTTCTGCGCCTCATTGCGGTAGGGCATGTGGGGGAGTGAAAAGTGGCTGTCACCGTAGCCATTTTTGCTGCTGCTGGTGCTGCGTGGGCAAGGGTGCTGATGAGGGAGTTGCTGCTGCTGCTGCTGCTGCCTTGAAGGGTCTGTTGCCCGTCGTCGTGAGCCGGGCACCTGGATGTAGCAGCCTGACGTATCTCGACCACCACCACCACCGCCACCACTACCACCAGCAGCACTACTTGCTGCTGCGCTGAGGCCGCTGAGCAACACCAGTTCCGAAGAGCGCGGATACGCAGCGCTGCCGTTCGTAGTGTTGGGCAGCGAGGTATTCAAGTACGGCGAGAGCAGCTGGGGAGAGATGCTGTCGAGGTGCTCGAATGAGGGAGAGACGTGCCCGTCAACGGCGCCACCACCACCACCACCACCACCACTAGCACCAATGCTATTGTTCTTAATCTTGCTGCCCCCGACAGGTGTTACTACGGAGCGTGCGATGTGGTGTCTGCGGGTTTTGCGGTTCGACTCCGCGCTGGTGACACTGCCAAGACTACTACACCCGACCAGCTCCCGCAAGGTGGTAGACGGCGACGATGTAGACGTTGGCCGCATCGGTGGCGTGCTGCGTAGAGCCTCCGCCGCCGACCGCTTGGGCGAGGCGCCGCCAAACCGCCGCTGCCGCGATTCGGAGCGACTCGCCGAGGACGCCGTGTCGTCGAACACGGACAGCACGCGTGATGAAGTCGACTGTTGCTGCTGCTGCTGCTGCTGCTGCTGTGACCGCTGCGATGTCACCGTCGCGCGCAGGTGCATCGAGGAGCGGTTCGAGATGGCGTAGGTGGCGAAGGAGGACACGTCGGAGGTTGGCGTGACAGCGAGACGCGACGTGCTGACCCCCGCTCCTACCGGCGCAGCTCCGCCCAGGTGATGACGCAGCACGTCCGCGCTTTCCATTGACAGCGCGGCGCCGTGCGTGGACAACGACGACTCTACCGTCGCGCTGTTCGCCGATGTGTTGTTGTCGCTGTGCTGGTGGCGGTCGATGGAGGCCTGCGAGGAGTGGGAGCTGAGAAAAGGCGTGGGGGCGGGGTTGACGGCACTGTTCCCCCCGTCCTGGGTGGAAGGGGAGAGGCGGTGCGCCATTGATATTTATTTCTCTCTTCTTCCGAGACGAGAGGGTGATCCCTAATCCCAAAGCAAAGGAATGTCAAAGCTGAACCGATCCACAACAGCAAACAAACAACACCAACCACAGAACAGAGAAACAAGTAAAAAAACTTTCGCTGCAGTTTATATCCACGCTGCTGCCACGCTTAAAGAGTCCAGCTGCGAAGGGAGCAATACGTAACCGCCTTGAAATTTGCAAAGTAGAAAGACGAGTTTAAAAGGACCCAGTCACAACAGCAAAGATACATACATAGTATTCAAAAGATCCGCCACGCACCAATCAACTTCCAAAAAGGAAAAGGGAAGAACAAAAAACCGCAAGACAAATACTCTCAACGTATGCTCACCGAATGATACTTAACTTCTACGTTAAACAAAACGAAGGTAAAGACGATGGCGGGTATATCAAGAGACACAGTCACACACACCCACAACCACGTAAAACGCGAGGTGAGAAGTGTGAGCGACAACGGAAAATGCTCCCACAGAAAACGGACACGAGCGCCGTTGATGAAGACGGGAGGAGAGCTAACTAGATATATCGAACTAAAAACTGGAGGCCACGCAGAAGCATGAGAAAGCGCCTCCCCAACTGTCCAAGAGAGGCATACAACGTGAGTAGTATGGCGCTATTATATATTTATTTATATGTATAGAGAGAAGGAGAGGTGAGGTAATTATTGAGGTAACCAAAGGAGAGGGGAAAAAAAAAGTGAAAACACCACAACTGGCGGTGTTACGGTGCGACTACAGCGCAAGGTGTATATACGTATCTATATATATATTTGTGTGTAAGAAACTAAGAAGGGTATGGTAAGAGTGAGGGAAAGCGGGAAAGAACAAGAAACAAAAGCAAAATCAATAGCACCAAAACAAACAATGATTGGGGAGAGGGTTTACCGCGCTACCAAGCACAACAGCTGTAGTGACACTAGGAAGCCTACTGGGGAGACAACAATGACTTGCCCTTCGCGGGACAAGGTCGGCGGAAGATAGTTAGAGAGATAGAGAGATAGAAGGAGTTATGAGCAACACGGTGTGAATGAACTTCAAAGTACGACTAGCAATACACAAGAGAGAGAAAAAAACAAACAAACAAACAAAAAACACACGAAATATTTTTTCTGTTAGCTGAGGCAGTTGAATCGAAGGCACCAAATATCCACAGCGTAGCGGAGTAGGACGAAAATGAAGGCGGAGAAAGAAGAAAAGAGAAAAACACAAGAAGGAAGGAAGGAGAAGGGCCGGGATTTTTTTCTTTGTTTTATTCTCTTGTTTGCTAGGGGTGACACTGACCGTGCCAGAACAGAGAAAGAAACAGGCGAAAGTGGAAAGAAAGGCGGCGAGGGATGGGGCTCTCTGTTGGACGCGCCGTCAACGCTGCCGTCGGGGGCCGAATCAGAGGTGGGAAAACAAGAGATGATGAAGAAGAAGTGCTTCGATTGGCGTTACAACTATTTATCCTCGTGGGTGCAAGGACTCAAAAGAAGGGTGGCGGTGGTAGAGGTATTCGGTGAACTAAACAGAAGTGCCAGCTTCGCAGAAGACGGCAGGAGAACACACACACACACGCACGCACACACGTTGAAATACCACCTGCGACGAGAGTGCTGGAGCGTGTTGTTCCACTGCCTCGTTCGGCGTCTACGCAGCAGAAAACAGAAGCGACCGCAGCAGCAATAAAATCTGATTGAAATCAGCAATGACTGTGTGAAGGTGGAAAACACCTTCAAAATCTGAAAAGAGAGATAAAAACCAACGCCACAAAGCAGAAGAAAGCACAGAAGTGACGTGAGATGGTCAGGTTCGTTGGCTGCAGTACCGTCTCGGCTTCAAGCCGCAGCAGCAGGGGAAAAGATGACACGTGCGAAGCGGACGCGTTGACTGCGATAGAAGAAAGAGAGGTGGAAGGTGAGAGAGAAAGTTGGGCGGAGGGGGAAGGAGGGTGGAGGGAGAAAGAAAGAGGAGGTCAAAACCTCGAAGGAGCCAAGCAACACACTAAACAAGAAAGGAAAGAGAAAAGAGAAAAGAATAGCTTTTCGGTGTATGTGCGGTTTCCGAAGAGAACCGGCAAAAGGCGCGAAGGAAAGAGGGAAGAAAGAACCGCAGATGCACGTGAAAGGAAACACACAGACACACAGAGAGACAGACAGACAGAGAGGAAAACAAACAAACAAACAAAAAAGGCCGCAGCGGAGACGCGCCCTCGACACAATAATAATATACAATCTCTTCAAGAGATGCTGTTATGACCACGCGTTTTACTTCGGCGCTGACCCAGCAAGTCGTTCCTCTCGCGTGGGTTTCTTTGTGTGGTGTACGCGAAAGGAGTTTAGAAAAACACCGACGAGAAACATAAAGTACGCACACCCTCGTACTGGAATGAAAAGAAAAGAGAAATAAAGTACAATTTTGTTTGCAGTAGTGAAAGAAAGAGAAAGAGAAAGAGGAAAAAACTAGTAAGAAGGCAATCGCTTTCGCCCGGGCAACGACTCTAAAAAACAAACAAACAAAGAGTTGACAAACACACACACATACAGAATTTAAGTAGCCTCGCCTGAAAAGCAGAGACAGTAAGCGATCTGGAAGAGGACAATGCACACGTTTTAAAGGAGTCCTTCTTGCTCAACGCCTCTAAAGCGTAAAGCGAGGAAGAGTAGAAGATAATCGAAAATAGAACAAACAAACGGTTTCCAAAGAAAAAGAAAAGAAGAATACATGCGGTAACCGCTCTCGATCTTGCTTTCCCCCCCTCTCGTACGTAAGCTCGCACCTCCGCGCTATGAAAGGCGAATAGGACCTTTGCTTCTTTTTTGGAGAAGAAGAAGGCCGGGGTGTGGGGTGGGGATGATGCTGAGCAGATGCGTGAACTAATGGGAGGGCACCTTCTGCGCCAACAACAACAAAGCAGCAGCAGCAGCAGCAGCAGCAAAAGAAATAATAATAATAATATTACTAGTAGTAGAGGTACTACTAATAAAAACAATAGTCAAAGACAACTATAAGAAACGAGAAAAGGATCCAATGATACACACGGTCCTCTTCTTTTTTTTCTGTTGTTGTTGCGTTGTGCGAATGCCAGATGACTCGCGACACCGCAGGTATTTTTTATGTTTGACGTAGCTGCCGTCCCCAGAAGAAATAGAAGGTAAGCTGTAGAGAGATATGTAAGGTTATTCGGAGTCGACAGCGCCGCCCCCCTCTCACTCACAGACAAGCAAAGCGGCTCTTTCGGCGTATGCAGGTTTTTCTTTTGTGTTTTAGGCGATTTATTATTCGGACGTCCTTATTCTACTTCACCTTCGCTTTCCAAGTATATATATATATATATTAATGATTACTATGTTATCTTCTTGAACAAGCGAGTGGTACGGCAATGAGACTTAGGCTGAAGGAGAATAAAGAGGAAGAAGAGAAAGCACGACAGATACAGGCGCGATGAACGCAGATGCTGCTCTTCTTCGCTACGAGTGGCAAACACGCACACGACGCGCCGCTTCCTTATTGAATCATGACTGGGAGATTATCGTGTTGCCTCCTCTTCTCTTATTCACCGCTGTAGTAACTGTCTTTGAGCTACCAAACGCGACTTCTTCGTTTTATGGTCTTTTTCTTTCTTCTTCTCGCGTTTCTCTACCAAACCGCGAAAGAGCAAAGGGAGCAACAGTAATGATTCGTAAGAAGACAAAGAAAGGAAGGCAACGACTGCACACACACACACACAGACACAAACCGAAACGAAGATGCGTGTTACGCCGTGAGCAGAAGTCACAACTCTCGTGCTGATGTAGCTATATATTAACATATATATATATATATATATATGTAGGCTGAGAGAAACATGCGATGCAATACAATTGAGAAGGAGTAATAATAATAGTAATAATAATAGTCGAGGGCCATTTTGAGAAGGAGGTGTGACAGGTGGGGAAGGACGACGAAAGAAGAAATAGAATATAAAAGAAGAAAGGAAGGAGGGAGAGGTAAATATATTTGACAGAGGAGGCCAGACGGCACGCAACATCGCTGCATGGGAAGGTTGGCTTTCGTTAAGACCACGCAGGCGTTCTGGTCCTCCCATGCACGGGGTGGGGGGAAGGGGGAGGGGGACATCTGCACCTCTCTCTCTCCTTCCTCTTCTTCACTTAAAACACCAGTTTTTTTTTGATTTCTTCGATAGAATAGAGCAACCAACACGCAACACGCACCATCGTGTTTAGGCGACCTTGAAGCGGGAAACGTACGCCAGCGATCCAGCCGTAATCACACGAAGGAGGAGAGGAGACAGCATTGCGAGAGAAGGGAGAAGTGTGTTATGTGGGCGTATGTGCGTGCGTGTCTCTGTGTGAGCAACAGCGTGGAAATAATAATAATAATAATAATAAGCAAAGTAGCCGCTACCAATACGCGCAAGGAACATCAGTCACAAAGGAATCGTTCAGGCATATTTCAAATTAAGAACATTAAGAAACCCACGACAACCAACAACAGTAGGTACATTCCTCGACAGACTTCCCCCCTTTTTTAAAACACCGTTTCGCCTTCCCTTTCTTTTCAGCTTGCCATGCCAGGCGGTGGTGGCGGGCGCAGCGCCTTGTCCTCGTCGCGAATCTCCACTTTAAAAGCCTCCGACGACCGCTGATCCTTCCAGTGGTGTGCGCCGGACGTCGGCCCGAGGCCCTGCCGGTGCAGATGCTCCTTCCCCGGCTCCACGTCGGCGAAGCTTTGAAACTGCTGCCGCGACACCTCCGGATCGTACACCTCCTCCATGTACGTCTTCACGTCCTGTCCGGTGTCCTTCGGTATGGACATGGAGTCGAACTCGTAGGTGCCCGTCTTTGTAAAGTTGTGGTGCTTCTCCAGCACGTAGATCGCGCGACGACACTCCTCGATGCACTCGTCGATGAGCAGCTTCTCCGTGGCCTGTGCACGACGACGGAAGCACATGCGCGCGTAGGCGATCATACTCCGCTTCCGCACGCTCTTGTAATGCATGAGCCCCTTCAACACGTTGCGGTAGAGGAGTAGCACGAGGGCCTTGTGCTCCGCTGTCGGGGTAAACTCCCAGCTGGCGCGGGTGCGGTTTGGGTCGTCCGGGTGCCGCGGCATGTTCGCCTCGTCAAACTCCTTCGCGTACTCCACCGTGGCCTGCTGCTGCTGCGCCTCCCGCGCCCGCGCTGCGCGGTGTATCTCCAAGTCGTAGGATACAGGACGTCGACTCGGCCCGGTCAGGTGCGCGCCGCGCTCGATGAGAATATCGTCAATGGCTTGCTTCGGCACGGTCGACCCCGGCGAGGCGCCACCGCCCATTTGCTGCCGCGGCAGGCCCCCACGCGGACTCTGGCCGCCAACCGCGTTGCCCTCCGTTGCCTCCACCGACTCATTCGCCATGGGCTGACCGACGTCCTGCCGGCCGAGGCCCACGGCATTTTCGCTGATGAAGGTGTCCTTGGCGGTTACCTTGGCGGAAGCCACCGCGCTGCCGCGGTAGTTGCTGCTCTGGCCAAGCCAGGAAGAGAAGAAGAGCAGGGGGCGAGTGGAGTGCACGAGGCCGCTGCGGGTGGACGCGGTGGGGGCGGCTGCTACTGCGTACGTTGCGGCCGCTCCTACGCAGCGGAAAGGACGCTGCGACAGCCGTGCGCGCACGCCGGCGTACAGCATGCTGCTCCTCCGTTGCAAAAAAAAACACCGCGCGCTTCTGCTAGGTAACATACAAAAGGAAACGTATTACATACAAACAAGCCACAATAATAATAGTAATGAACAAAGACGAATAAGAATACGAAGTACGGCTTAAGAAGAAAAAAAGAATGTGCAGTTGCGCGTGGAAGTAGGCTGCAACTTACTGCATGCGCTGCCACGGATACGTGCGTGAGCGCGTCATGGGGGCCGCGAAAAAATGAAGAAGTGGGTGGAAGGAGGCGAAATTCGGACTCTGCCGTTCTGGTGGAGACATTCGGTGAGCGAGCGAGAGGGGCGTGGGGGCGAGTCCGCCAAGCACCAAAGAAGACGCTGCGTCTGCGGGTCCTCTTCCTACATTCACACAAGAAGGCAGCGAAGCAGAATGTTTTCATGTTTGCTGCTAAAGGAAGCTCCCACCAACGGAAGAGACAATAATAGGAACAAGAGGCTTATTCCCCCTCTCTGTTATATAGCCAACCGTGGATACACGCGTGTAGCGGGCACGAGAAGCTGCCCCATCGGAGCCACGACATCTGCACGGGCGCGTAGGCATCGTGCCATAAATCGTATTTTGGTTTGCTACAGAAGAAAAAAAAACCTGATCCGCAACAGACAAATAGAGCAAGCCGAAAAAACCCAAAGCGGAAGGATGTTGATGACCCGCTTCGAAGTCCTCCTCCTTTTCCCTTATAATGTGCTCCACGAACGCCCCACCGGTTTGGACCGAAGTGGGATAAAACGGATGGGGAGGGGGAACGACAGCGCAAGAAGTAAAGCAACAACAGCTGGATCACCGTGGTCACAGGTCCAACACGTTACTGAAGAACGGACTCGCGGCGTCGAAGCGGACCTCATCGTCGGCGACCAGAAAACACTGCGCCGCCTGCGCCGCCGTCGGCCGCTTCGCCGCATCCACCACGAGCAGCGACACCACGAAGCTCGCAAACGCCAGCGAGTACTTCTCGCTAATGATGTCGTTCAACATGCGCGAGGCAAAGCCGTCGCGCTTCGCCTCCTCCGACATCAGCCGCACCGTGCGCGCGGTCAGCCGACCGGTGGCTAACGCGTAGAGGACGCAGCCGAGACTCCACATGTCGCTCGCCGTGCACGTCGCACCCTGCCAGCACTCCGGGGCGATGTAAGGCCTCGTGCCACCGCCACGGCTCCCACCGCGGCCGCCGCCGGGGCCGGTGCGCGCTTCCTGCACCATCGCAAGACCGAAGTCCGTCACGACGATCGGGACGACGGCGCGTGTGATGCGGATGGGTGGTGGGGAGGTGAGGGCCGTGACGGATGCTGGACCGCCGCGGCTGCTGGGGATGATGGGAGACGGCGCAGTCGTGGGAGCTCCTCCGTGGCGGCTGGTCCGACCGGTGCCTGCCCCATTTGAGTTGCTCGCGTTACTGTTGTAGTGGGCGCCGCTGATGGACGTTGCAGCGGCCGCGGGGGAGAGCGGGGACGCCGGCTTGCTCCCGTGCGGGCCGCTCCCCCGTCTCGTGAAGCCCATCACCACGTCTGCCGGCACATCGCCCAAAAATTCCTCCAACGCACCTTTGATTAGAACGTTCTCCGGCTTCAAGTCACGGTGGATGATGGGTGGGCTTTGGTGGTGCATGTGATCGAGCACGGAGGAGAGCTGATACGCGATGGAGAGCAGCTGCGGCTCCGTCAGCGGATTGCGGCTCGTCGGGTCAGGCTTGTCCGCGCTCTCGCGCTGATCTTCGCCGTTTTGAGTACCGCCACCGCCTTCTTTTGCCGCTGCTGCTGCCATAGCCAGGTTCGGGTCACTTCTACTTGTCGCCGGCTTCACGCGCCACGTCGCAGCCGCCGCGGCAGCCATCCACGACGCTGCTGAGTTCCCTAACGCCACGGCGGAGGAGGTTAAATCGTTGTACGACGCCCCGCCTGCAGGAAGCACAGAACTGTGGTCAGACGGCGTCGGCGTGTTCGGCGAGGCAGCCGCCCGTGCGTCAAACCCGCCCTGACTGACGCAGTTCCGCACCATACAATTCGGCTGCTGTTGTTGGTCTTGCTGCAGGGCGAGTTGCCGCTTCGCGCGCAGCACGTAGTGGCACAAGTCCCCCATTGGGTGGTACTCCACCACCAGACACAAATAGCCGGTGTCGCGTATGTCCTGGCTGACGCCGCCGCTGCTGTTACTTTGGGTAGTGCTTCCCGTGCCGGCCGCGTTGCTGCTGTCATCATCATCATCCGCGTCACCGTCGTTCTTATGGTGCCCGGCAGCTGCTGCTGCTGCTGCTGCTGTGTCGGCACCTGCGTTGCCATCATGCGTGGCGGTGTTCTGCGCGTCCTTGACGACCTCGGCCGATGCCCGCGCAGCCGCGACGGAGGCAGGACCGATGGCGGCTACTCCGCCAGGCTGCCCAAACGCGCACCAAAGTGTGGGGTTGCCCGCGTTTGCGTAGCGCACCATCGGCGCGTAGGTCTGCTCGCGAGGGACATGCGAGGAATCATAAGTGCTGTGGCTGCTCTTCTCTGGGACACCGGTGGCACCGTACGACGGCGCAGCTGCGGATGTGCCGCGGAACATGCGGGAGGTGGCGGTTGTCGAGTCCGTGTAGCCGTGCGACGTTGCTGTGATTGGTGCTCTTGCGGTGGTGGTGGTGTGGTGGTGGGGAGGGGCCGTGTTGGGTGCAGGGGTGGCATCAGCCAGCGTCACGCCGAGGTTTGTGTACAGCGGCTTCTGCGGCGACGGCGCATCGGCGAACGCCGTGACGTCTCCGTTTACATTTGCAGTGAAAATAGAGTTATACGAATTGTGGCGTGCGGCGCTGGCGTCCACGTGTCCGTGACGGCGATCGTCACGACCGGGCTGCATCTCTCCTTCCTCCTCCTCATCGCTGTTGTTGGTTTTATGATCCCCATTGTGTCCGCATACCACGTACGTGCAGTTCAGCTCGTTCGGCTTCGTAAGCGGCGGCGACGGCACGAGGCTGTCAACGTCTCCCCCCTCCCTCGCCGGCCTCGGCGTTGGTACGTGCACGTGTGGTTTGCCGTCGTTGCAGTGCATCTGCTCCCCTTGCTGACCAGCGCGTGCGTGACGGATGGCGGCGGATACGCTTAGTCGTCCATACATGACCTTTACTGGTTTTGCCGCCGAGGGGAGGGGTGAGGTGGCTGAATCCTTTCCCTCCCCCTGCTGCTGTTGTTGTGGAAGAGGTGGAGTTGGAGACGGACTCGTAGACGCTTCCCCCCCAGCATAGCTGGCATCCACTTTAGGGGTTGGCGTCGACGCGGGCTGTACTAGATTGCCGTAACGCAGTGGCGCATACGTGTTGCGCACGCTCGCAAAGGGCGGCGCTGCTGCGATTGCTGCGGAGGGAGAAGAGCCGTCCGAGTCGCCGCCCCACGCACGCATCACTGGCCCACTGCGCTGTGGGAGACTCACCGTAGGCGGCTGCGCCGGTGCGTTCGTTGGCGGAATCACCAAACAGTTATACCGCACTCCCCCACCAGGCGCGTAGGACGTGCGCGGCGGTGGCACCACCTCCCCACCACGGGCACGCTCGAGGTAGGGGTTGACGTAGTGACTGACGCGGGCTGCGGTGCCGGTGCTGGTGTCGCGCGTGAGGGCGTTGACGGCGGCCGCTTCCGCTGTGGAAAGTGGCTCCTCCGCTGCTGCTGCTGGCCCTGTCGGCGCCGTCACATCTGGTTTGCGTTCACTCGCCAACACTCCCCTCGTGCTCACGGTAAAGTTCGCATACCGATTTCGCGCAACGTAAGCCGTGGGTGACGACGACGGCTGCTGCTGCTGCTGCTCGAAAGGGGAAGCGGTGCGGTCGCTCTTCTGATCCATTTGACTCGACTCCTCGTGCGCCACCACGACCGCCAGGCCGGGCGGGGGCCGCGTGTACGATGGTGGCGGCACCAGAATGCGCCGGATCGGCTGCATCGGCTCCTCTTCCGTGCCACTGCTGCTGCCGCTGGTGTCGCTGCGCCGATCATGCTCCTGTGAGTGTTGCTCCGCCAACTCTTTCGTCGCGTGGTCAGAGGCTACGGGTGCGCAAGCTCCATCGTTGTGGCCGTTGCCTTGCGCGCGCGCGCGCTCGGCGTCTACGCTGTTCTGAAAGGCGGAGTTGTATGTGATGGTTGCCGTTGCCATCACGGTGTCTGTTGCCATGAAGCTGCCGTCCGTGCCCTCTTTCAAAGGCACGTCGTGCGCCGCCGTCGTTCCTCGCCCCACGTTCAATCCACTGTAGTTGTACCGATACGCCGGTTGTCGCTGCTGCTGCTGTTGCGGTGGTGGTGGTCGTGGAGGGCACTGATCACTGGAGCTGACGGAGCCACGCCGGCTGCTGTGGCTGCTGCCCTCCCCATCAGCTCTGTCCGTAAAGGGTTGACTCGGACGGAGAGCATGTGTGTATCCGTGGCCTGAACGACTCGCATCCCCTGCCGCTGCACCACCGTAGGTTTGGCTGTTGCATCGATGTGGCGGACCGGCTTTAGGGAGGCTTCCGCGCGTGGCGGAGGACGACGTCGTCGCTGTCGGTGAGGGCAACGCGCACGGGCCGCCGTACACTGGGCTATCGGAGGGCCTGCCAAGGTGCGAGGTGCTGCTACTTCGACTGGTATACTGCACCGAGAGGTACGGCTGCTGCTGATTCGGATGGTGCTGTTGTGGTGGTGGGAGGGATGACAAGGACATGAATCGTGCGCCGCCAACATCGTGCACGGCAGCACCGTCTGTTGTGGCGGTGGCAAGTGCTTGCGTTTTGTTGGTGTTGCTGCTTCTATCGTTGTGTCGCTGTCGGTGATGATGCTGCTGCGCGCGCTGGCGGCGTCGCTGCTGCTGCTGCTGCTGCCGCCGCGCGTCCATGAGCAGCCGCTCCGTGTCCGCCGCGCTCAGTATCAACGGCGCGCTTTCGGAGTCGACGTCGCTGTGGTGCAGGTGGTCATCGCCATCGTTGTCGCCTCTTCCCACCTCCTCCGCGCTGTCGTCGTCGTCGTCGGAGTTCGCCGTCGTGTGACCGTTGTCCACGGCGCCCCGTCCAGCGTTGTGCATACGCGCTCGCAGCGCCGCCACGACCGCCGCCTCCGTCAGCGTCGACGCTTTCGCTCCGTTCCACATGACGGGATCCGCCGTCTGCCCCTGCCGCTGCACGCCGACCCATCGAGTTCTTGTCGCTGCTGTTGTCGGTGCAGAGGGAGCCTTCGCTGCAGCCGCAGCAGAGAAACAGAGTTGAGATGAGGTGGTGGTCGTGACGGAGAGAGACGGCTGCTGCTGCTGCAACTGTTGCTGGGAGCCGACCAACAACGGCGGCAAAGTTGGCGTCACCGCAGGACGCGCCCATAGACTTGGCGACTGTGTCAGCGATGAGGTGGCGGCATGTGGCAGCCCAGCTGCGACGTTCGTGGTGCCGGTTGATGTGACCTGCCACGGTAAGGACTGGTGTGGGTGGCTGTTTGTGGTTGCTGCTCTTGCTGGGGTGGCGGCGCGAAGATGTTGCGCCGGGCTTCGCGCGAGAGACGACGAGGACGCTGCTGCTGCTGCTACAGTTACTGGTGGGGGTAGAAAGGCTGCGGCGTTGCTCGGGCCGTCGCCTCCGCGTTGAAACTGGTAGTTCATAAACATGTCCACAATGCGAATTACTTGCGGATGGCCTTGCAGGGAGTAGATCACCTCGCACTCCCGCATCGCCGCCAGACGCTCGCGATCGTCTTTGCACAGGATGTACTTCAAGGCGTACTTCTGGCCGGTGGTTTTGTGCTGGACGAGGTAGACGGAGGAGAAGGCGCCTGTGCCGATGCGTTGCAGCAGGCGATAGCGCGAGTCGTGCGTGGTGTTGAACACAACGAGGTCCTTTTGGGTAGTCGCATGGAAAGGAGTGGCCTGCTCGCCATCGTTGGCTCCTGCGGCTGAGCTGCGGACGCCACGGTCGCCCTGCGTACTCTCAACGTTATGACTGTTCACAGTGTTGTTGTGACCGCCTGCTGCTGCTGCTGCTGCTGCTGCGGATGGGGATGCCGACGCAGAGGGTTCTACACCCGCTTCGCGAAGGGCGGGACTGCCGTTGGCAGGTGACGGTTGATGGGCGCTGCACGCTGTCCCTCCACTTGCCTCGCCCTCCCCTCTTCGTCCTTGTTGCCGCTGCTGCTGTCCGCCATCTCCGTCGTGACGCCTTCGCGACTGTTGCGCACGTCGACTTCTGCGCCAGTCGCCGTCTTCCACGAGGGAGTCACTGTCTTGGTGATGGAGGGCCGTCACGCCAAGTACAATCCGCAGCGCCTCAAGAAGACCCGCCGACGGTGCACCACGCCGTTGTTGCCGATGACGTTGCGGTGGTCGTGGCGTATTCGCAGGACGCGGTTGCAGCAGCGGCTGCCGCTCGTCGAGGCGGTCACGCACGTGCAGAGCGACGCCCACGCTGTTGTTGACATCCGCATCAGCGTCTTGCTCCTCATTCTCACCGCTGTCGTCCTCGTCCTCGTAGGCGAGGGGCGTGACGTTGCGCACCGCGGCCACGCGACGAAGCAGGCAGATTACAACAAGCAAGAGAACTACGGTGACGACTAGCAAAGTCGAGACGACGCTGACCACGACGAGGAGCACATCGAAGGCGATAAGATGTGGCGCCGCCGCCGCCGCTGACGCGGACAAGGACAACGGACGCGTGCCGTCGCGCTTGGCGTGGATTACGGCGTCGCTCTTTGCCCGCACCGCTGACGCCGCTGCCGCCGCAGCAGTCGTTTGAGACGCCAGAGCCACCGCTAATCTACGGATCATTGACGATGGTGTGCGCAATCGCGCTAGTGAAGAAGAAGAGATCTAACAACGACAATAGTAAAATACGAGTAGAAGAACTCTCTCCCCCTTCCTCCCTCACACACTAACGTAAGCACGAGTCGTATCTCAAGACCGAAATATCAACCTGCACAGCCCTCTCAAAAGCAAAGTGGGAAAAAGAAAAAAAAACGAGAAGAGAAACAAATACGGTCAGTACATATATATATATATATATATTAATTATTACGAAAGTAATTCAAATCCACTGCATTAAGCAGCACACACACACACACACGTAATCGTTTTGGCGAGCTCCCTTCTCGAGCGTTTCGTTACTAAATCGAAGTCCCAAGCCCTATTATACCAATCGCAAGAGGCAAAGTAGCAGTAAAACAAACAAACGAGTATGTTTGCACAGGTGGGCGAAATAATAATAATAATAATAATAATAAAAGGGAGAGCAATAGAGTTCATAACCAGAGGGGAAAAGAAATATACTGGTATTACAAGTAGTAGTAGTAGTAGTAGTAGCGGTGGTGAGCAAAGCGCGCCCTTTTTTTGTGCAATCTGTGTTTATGAGAAAGTGGTGATTCACACACGTGTGCCCACGTTGCGTGTACTCTCCTCGTTCCTTTCCTTTCTCTCCCTCCTTACGCAGCTGTGTTTCACGCAATTCGAGTGGCGGCGAATGGACAGGCGCATACAAACACGTATCTACACACACACACGACACACAAGACAGAAAAGAAAGCGGCGCTTATCGTTGTGGCGTGCGCTGTGAAGCAAGCAAACCCCCCATCACCTCAAAGCAACAACAACAACATCAGGGGCAGACCAACGTAATGAACAGAGAAGGACGAAGAGGAGGAGGAAGGGAGAAGGAATTCGTCAGCAGTGAGGGGAGGTGCCGACTTTCATTCCGCGCATTTTTTTTTGTTTTCTTCTTCCTCCTGGTCAGTAGTGCGTGACGGCGGTTGCAGGAGGCGCGTCGTAATGACAGAGAAGAAAACAAAAGCCTCGGTGCCACAACTGAGCGGGTGCGTCCTTCCGTTACAGCTTTTCACCCCTTTTTTTCAAAAGACGGTCCTGCCAGTGTGCGTGCCCCGCAAAAGAGATCTACCGTGACGTTCCTCCTCGTCCTCCACCGGCCTCTGCATCTCGCACTCCCTCCTTTCGGTTGTCGGTGTGGTACCATACAAGTAGCAATACCCGAAGGAAGCAAAGTAGCAAAAAAAAAAAACACACGCACACAAACGTTGCAGTGCCTTTCCCGCAGACACACGCGTGTGCTAGTACGACAGCGACCGTCACACGTAAAAACTCCCTCCTCCGATACAGAAGAGGGGAAGCAGAGCGCAGCAACGGCACTGTGTGTGTGTGTTTGCAGCACTAGACATAGTCGTACACCCCCATTAACAAAAATATTTATAATAGATAATCATGGAAAATAAGAATTCACTCGTTTCACTCTCAGGTTCGGTGGTGATGGTGCCGCATCACCTCCAGCTGCGTCGTTCAGTTCCCCGTGCGGTGGAGAAGGAGGACCCAGGCGGTGCCGACATAAGACGGCGAAGACATCACAGCGCGTCTTCCTTTCCTTGTTCTTCATCCTCGGGGTGGTCATCAGCGCTGCGCCACTGCGTCCGTTGCGCGCTGTGCGGCGGCTGCGTGCTGGCGACCCGAGTAGACGGCGGACCGGACAGCGATAACGACGACACGACGACGACGGCACTACGCACGCCCTCTCCGCTCTTGTCTTCTTCGCTTTCCTGCTGAGGTGCTTTGCGTGGGCCGTCCGTTGGCTGACCTTCATGCGCACGCGCCGTCGCGGCGAGAAAGCCGGTACTATCACTTTCACATTCGCGCTGGTGATTTCGTTGTCGCTGCGGTTGTTGCTGAGGAGTTTGTGAGACCGCAGAGGCGAAGGGGACCGCCGCCTCCGCGTCTTCCACCGGTGCGGCGTTCGCGGCTTCCCAGTCAGACGGCGTAGGTGTGGACACGAAGGACGCCGGACGAGCGGAGGCGACGTGCATGGCGGGCAGCGGCGCTGGTCCTTCACGAGTCGTTGCACGCCGTTGATACGGCGAGGATTGTTGCGATGCATGATCAACAAGATCCACAACACCACTACGGACTCCGCCATCGTTTTCTTCTTGCTCCTCGGGTTGCTGTGGAGGTGCAGCTCGAAGCAAGGCGGCAAGTGGGGCCCGCTGAAACAGCGGTTCCCCTTCCTCGTTCGTCGGGTGCCGTCGCAGCATGCCGAGGGCCTCCACCGCGCTGGGTCGATCATCCGGCTTCACCGCCAGCAGAGCGGTAATGAACCACGCAAGCGCATCACTGTAGCCGTAGATGCTCTCCAGCTCGTGCCGCAGCTGCGCGTGAAAGTCGGGCTGAGCGCACTCGCTGAACATCACCTTGACGTTGCTGCTGTCTACCCGTTTGGCGCAGACGGCGTAGAGAACGCAGCCGAGGGCCCAAATGTCGACCTTGGCGGAGTAGCGCCGCTGCCAGCACTCCGGTGCCACGTAGGGCAGCGAGCCCACCCCTGTCTCGCAGAACGTCTTGTCCATCACCCGTGATAGTCCGAAGTCTGTCACGACAATCGGCAGAAAGTCCTCGTTCACGTTCTCGTAGTGCACGTGCGTTGACAGCAAAATATTCTCCGGCTTCAGGTCACGGTGGATGATGGGGGGTTGATGACGATGGTGCATGTACGATAGCAGCGATAGAACCTGGAAAGCGATGCTGACCACGGTTGCCTCGGGAATGAAGGGCTGCAACGCCCTGCGCTGCCGCACCCATCGCGCGAGATCGCCGCGCTCGTGGTAGGCCATGACGAGGCTGAGGTAACGCTCCGCCTGCAGGGAGGAAAGACCACGATGATGATGATGATGTGGAGCGACGGCGTCCGTAGCGGCCTGCGTGTCCGCTGCCGTCGCGCTCTCTGTCCGCTGTTGTTGCTGGCGCTGCGGTGGAGGTGTGGTGGAACTCTCCGTATTATCGTCCCTCAACACTCCGGCCGTCACGGCGTCAAAGTACGTGCTGTCCAGGTGCACAACCGGCAGGGATGTGGCGGAGGTCTCCGCAAAGGTTGACGTGGAGGAGAATGCGCCGTGCAACGATGACTGCTGCGCTGCTGCGACGACGACTGGTCCAACGGCGGAGGTGAACCCTGTTCGTTCAGCGTTGTCGTTGGTAGCGGCACTGCGGCTGTACTCACGCCCTTGCCTTTCACAACGTAGCGTCGGTTTGCTGTTGTCGATGCTGTTGCCGCGTGCTGCCGCCTCCGTTGCTGCCGCTGTGGAAGCGTCGTGTGGCGAAGCTTCCGCGCGAGGAGTAGTCGAAGTGATAGTCGTCGCCGAGGAAGCTGAGGGAGGCGACGGAAGGAGGCAGGGTGAGTTACCACGGTTGCCTGCTGCGTTGGCCTCCGCGCCTGCCTCCTCATCTACGCCTGCGCTCCTCGCTGCCTCCTCCTGCTGCGGTTGTTGCGGATTGCCACCTCCTTCTTTCTTCGACGTCTTCTGCTTCTCTTTCTCACCTGTGACACGTACCGTGTCAGCCGCACCCCTACTCCGTCGCGAGCGCGGCACGGTCACCATGTGTCGGTCAAACCGGTACGACATAAACATATCAAAGAGTTGAATCACATTCGGGTGCCCCTGCAGCGCGTACACGACCTCACACTCCTTCATCGCCTCATGCCGATCCACGTCATCGCTGCACTGCACGTACTTCAACGCGTAGGTGGTGTTGTCGGTGATGCGGCGAACTAAGTACACAACCGAAAAGCTGCCTTTGCCAAGCTTGCGGATCACCTCGTACTTGCCATCCAGCAGACGACGCCGTTGCTGCGGCGGTGTGGCGATGACGGCGGAGTCCCACGCCGCACCGAAGCCCGCCAGGCCCCCGCCGCCCACCCCCGCCGCGTTCAGCGCCGTTTCGTACTCCTCAGGAAGGTCATCGTCCATATAGTTGCACTCACCACCGGCGATGCCGCCAGCTCCGCCGGCAAAACCGACTGTTCCCCCCGCACCAAAGCCTCCGTCGACGCCTAAGAATATACGCGCCTCCCGGTACGGGACTAGGCTGCGTTGCTGATCCGGATCGGGCGTGTCCATGAACGCGACGTCGTGCCGCCGTGTGCGGTGACGGACATATCCCGGCATTACGACGAAGGTGACGACGATGTACCCGACGATCATCACCAGGAGGACAATGAGGGTCGTGAGCAGCATCCACGAGCGCAGGAGGCGGTGCGGCGTTGGGATGAGCGGGCTAGCGTCATCATCGTCGCCACCTCTTCCGCTGCCGCCACTGCTGCTGTCCTTCTCGCTGCAGCACGGAAGTTCTGGCGATAGTACGAAGGGCTGATGTGGGGAGAGGGTTTCGTAGAAGCGCGTGCTGCAGGCCGCAGCGCGATAGCGGTCCGCTTTGACTTCTCTCGTACCGTTACCATCCGCCTTCGGCACCGTTTTAATAGTAGTAGTAGTAGTAGTAGTAGTAGTAAGTGAAGCAGAAAATAACTCGCTGCGCCGTCGCTGATGAGAAGCCCCGCAGCTCGCGATGACGCCGGGCCGGAGTGAGAGGCACACGTGGACGAAGTCCTGTGGGTAATACAGTAGATGACCACTTTGTGGCACATCTCCATCCTGGTCGTCATGCGATGGAGAACGCTGGCGATGTACTTGGCGAGAAGCAGCGCGCAGCCGCACTGGTCGGTAAGCAACAGTCTTCCACAGCGTGCCGTTGTAATTATCGCTAGCATTGCGGATGCTACTGCCGATGCTTCTGCCCTCTTCGCCGGCCGCCATGACACGCATAAGTCCGTGCTCCAGGGATCCTATCAACAGCGTCTGCGCTACGGCAAACGCCCTCTGCGTGCCCGTCACGTCTCCCACCTCGTTGTGCACAGGGACTGTTACCACACGAGCGTTGCGCGGACTCAGGTGACGGAGCTCCACAATCGGCTCATCACACTGCGGAGAGGCGGACAGCATCAGCGAACACGCCGAAAACGAAGCGGGTGCGTCACTGCTTTGCGAAATCCCCGGACACGCCCGCTCCGTCTCCACGTGGGAGAGCAGCACGGAAAAAGATATGTTGTACCACAGCGGGGTGTAACCGTTGACAGCGACGCAGGTGCTGCCGTTGTTGTTTGGGATCGCCGCCGCGTCCGCCGCGGCGGCTGGCGTCATTTGAATCCTTTCAGCTGTACTAATGCTGTCGGCGGGGGCCGTGTTCACCTGACCTGCCATGCCGCTTGTGGCGGTCTCTTCGTGTTGGCGGGGGTGTATGACGCGTGTATAGGAGAGGCCTAAGAGCTTGGGGGAAGCTGCGGACACGTCGGCGTCTTCTTGCGGCGTGCCGCTCTCGGAGCAGGCGTAAAAGGTAGCTTTGAACACCTCCGTCGCCGCCGCACCGCGATCGCTGCGCGAGAGCGGCGGACTCCGACCACCGAAGAGGTAAAACGACACTGTAGCAGCACCGTCATCGTCATCATCAGAGGAGGACGGCGAGGGCCACAGCGCCACCACCGCGTCGCGCCGCGCGGGGACGAGTGCGAAGTCTATATACGAAAAAACACCGTCTCTTTCATCCTTCGAGGCGGGGGCTGCGTCGGCCGCCTTGTCTGTTTGCGTCTCTGCCTCTACCCCATCGGGGGCAAGCAGGTCGGCTACCGGCCAGACACGCGGCCTGTCCGTCAGCAGGGGGGGCGGTCGGGCGGCGAGGGGGATGGACATGTTCGCCCAGCACGCCACCCCGCCGTGGGGCCGCCGGCCCCCCGCGCCCAACATAAACACGGCAGCGCCGCGTACAAACAGCTGCGGCGCCGTCCACTGCAGCTCGCTCGCCAGCTGGTTGGATGCGTAGCGCGCCACCGTGCTGTCCAACACACCGCGCTCGGCAGCGACGATGCCGAGTTGCGTGTGTTAGTCCCGACGCTGCCGTGACGGATCAAAAAACGTCGGCGTGTCGTGTGCGGAGAAGCCGCCAGCGAAGAACACGAGGCCGCTGTCGGACGCCGCCGCGGGGCTGACAACGGGTGTATCGAGCGACCAGACCCCCTCGACGAAGGTCTCCGTTGCCGTGTCGAACTGCGCGACAGAGGCGAGGCTTTCCCCGGTGCGGGCGTGCGTGCCGCCGACGATGTACACAGTACCGCGAGGCCCGGCCACACAGGTGGCGTTGAAGCGCAACGTCATGGAAGGAGGCTGGTAGATGACGTGCTGGTGCAAGACGGACGCATTGGCGTTCGCGTAAAGCTGAAGGCGCGTGACAGAGCGTAGGTAGTCTTCCACAAGGCGCACTTGCGGTGAGGGGGCGGCACTGTTCGCCGAGGATGCGGCGCGTGCACCACGCACACCGCCTTTCCGATTCTCCGTCGCTCGAAGGAGGTCCAGGCTTACCTCGGGTGGAATCGTGTTACACGCACCGAGCGCGTACACCCGATTGCGCACGCGCACTACGCTGCCGCTGCCCACTACCGGAAAGGGCAGGACGGCGTCGGCAGTGCTGTTCTCCCGCGCTGCCTCGATGCACCGTTGCGGGACGTCATCCCTCACTTGCCACGCTGCGCCGTTCGTCTTCAACGTTGACGAAGGTAGTTTGTGCAGCGCGTAGGTTTCAGAGACCGGGAGCGGACAGCGAAGGCTACTTCGATTCGGTCGCACCTCCGTCGCCACCTCCACACGGCCCTCCGTCGGCTCGAACAGGTTCACACCGCGCTTTGTGTGGTGCATCGTGTAGTTGAACACGTCGACCGAGCTCGGCAGATCGGTGACGCCACCCATCACAAGAATGTGACGTCCCAGCGGGATAGCCGCCGCAGCAAACCCGACATCGCGAAGCACCGCATTTCGCACCAAGTCCCAGCCTTTAACACCCGGTACACACGCCGGAGTGACTAGCTTTTGCAAATGCCCGCGCTGATCTGGTGCGCGGACATGCGGCGTAGTGGGTGTGCTGCGGCGTGCGCTGGCGCTCACGCTGCGTGCGCATGTACTGCGCTGTGCCACAAGACAGCAGAAGAGGAGGAGACACGCAATGAGGAGAACGCAGAGGCGAGGCAGCCGCGGTGCGGACCGACTGGGCGTGCAGCCCGGCCGTCGAGCGTGATGCGACGTGCAACTACTGAAGAACGATGACATGACTTGGATAAAGAAAGAAAAAGGCCTAAAAGAAACGGCTGAAGAAAGGAGAAAGAGCGAGCAGCAGCAGCAGAAAAAGGGAAATAAAATTGATATAAAAGGCACTCGATGTGTGTACATGCTACATGTACGCGTGGAAGGCCCCCAGGAACTCCACCTATGTTCAACGAAAGATGTATATGTATACAGAATTGGGGGAAAAGGAGCTGTACTGCGCACGCAGAGAGAGAGAGAGAGAGAGCAACAGCAATAGTAATAATAAATAATAAAGCCGTATTAAGAAATCCCATCACCACAACTAGCGGCGTTGGAGGAGAGGTCAAGTCTCCCTAGGAGCTGATGTGCGCAGAGTGGGAACTCTTCGCTTCTCGTCTCGCTGTTCTTGTTGCACTGAACACAGAATAATAATAACAACCACCACCGCCAAGCGACACGTGCGTTAGAGAACGAAAGGAGGGGGAGGGAGCGAGGATGAAGGAGCGGGGGAGAAGGCACGAAGGGAGATTCCTCCACCTCCGAAGACGCAGCGAGGACGACGCACACCGATCGCTTCGCCAATTCCAACGCGCGAATCCGGGAGAGAGACTACAACCCGACTTCGTCCAACACATACATTTCCTTCCTTTCTCTTTTAAGGAAGCCTTATACATGCAGTGAAACGCACAGGCGCGTCGCGCACGCCGCGCCGCAAGCGAGGTAACATGCGCGAAGAAAGCAAAGAACCAAACAAGCAAACAAACCAACACGCTTCCATGAAATAGTGGCCCCGCATGCCAGCAGATAATAAATGTAGATGTATGCAATGTGATGTACTCCATACGCAACGAGAACAAAACGAAGAAGAAAAGGAGAATAGCAACGAAGATAACTTCCGTTAACACCAGCGGCGCTTGCGCAGCTGCATCCACGCCGTCCGCTCGTTCAACACCACAGCCGCCGCTCTGCTGCCGTCACCGCCACGTGCGCTGCGTGCGTCCTCCTCACGAGCCGTGCCCGCCCGCGGCACCGGTTGGTTCAACTCGGAGAACCCCGCCATCACGGGGCTACCGCCGTTCGTGGTTGCTGACGAGGCAGCGGCGGGAACCACCAAACGAACTTGATCAACAATTTCTGCGGCGGAGGGGCGGCGTGCCGCGACAGGGGAGAGCATACGACCCATCAACTGCGCCAGTGTGAGACTGTATCCGGCGCTGAGAAACGCGTCTGCCACCTCGTCTTCCAGCGCACAGGATCTAGGCCACCACTCACGATCGACGTCGCACACGCTTTCTTCGTCCCGCTTCGCATGGGATTCCCTTGCGGCTGATGCTGCTGCTGCTGCTGGCTCAGCTTCACATGCGGGAGAAGAGCCGTACGCGAGGCTAAAGAGGTCCCCCAACAACGCAGCGAACACACGCTGGGCGAGTACCGAGGTACCGGCGATCGGCACGACCGTGTCCGCCGCTGCTGCTGCTGCATCTCCTGCCAGCGGATGTGGACCGTGATGTGTCTCTGCGCACGCAGGAGGCCTCCCTTGTCCACCTTCCCCGCGACTTTCAGTGTCCTTGGTCAGTGCATCGGTGCACATCTCGTACAGCAGCACCCCCAAGCTCCACACATCGCTCGCCGTGTCCATCGCCAGAACACGTTGAATCAACACCTCATACACGCTGGAGCTGCTCTGACTGCCGCCGCCGTTGTTGCCGCCGCCGCCGCCGACGGCAGCGCAAGAGCGCGAGTGCTGGGCGGACCGGTAGGTCCCGTGCGGAGGCGGCCACACTGGGGAATAGGCTTGGCTCGATAACGGGAAACGAAGCGAAGAGGTCGACGCTGGCGCTGGAAGGGCAGAAAACGGGGTAGTGGCACCGATCGGCGTGGCGCCCGCGGCGTCGGACAGCGTCGAGGGCACCCCACCACCCGCACGAGCCACCGCGCCGACGTTGGCACGCTCACGCGGCGGCTGCCGCGACACCCGCGTCAAGCCCTCCGCCTTCCACATGGTGGAGGTTAGCAGAGACACCTCCTCTGGACTGAAGACCCCCTCCTCCTCCTCCTCTTCCTCTTCCGCTGTGCCGTCCTCGCCTTCGTCATCCGCCGCCGTGTCCTCTCCACGGGCATCGTCACCGGCTTCTTCTCCATCGTCATTGGTCTCGCTTTCTCCGTCCTCTGCGCCGTCCGCAGCTCCCGTTTCGTCAACAAACCGGCTAGGAAACATCACATCATCACTTAGGTCCTGCGACACAACTTCCGCCGCCACCGGCGTGGCGCTCGTGTCAGCGCGGCGGTGATCGTTTGGGCGCGACGACACGGATGCTTCACGCCGGGCGCTGCTCCTGCCGCCTTCCTCGCCGGCATCGCCGTCCGTTCGCACCACCGCGACAATACAGGGTGGTATCTCATCGCTAAGCTGCGGTGCGGCTCGGCGAGCGGTGCGCCGTGCGGGCTGTCGCTGACTAGAAGCGGTGTTCTCGCCCCGCCGTCTAACACCGCTACCGCGACGCCCCATGGACGATGACGGCACTGCTGCTGCAGCGGCTGCTATCGTGGCGGCGGAGGAGAGGTCACACAGCTGCCCCCAGACCAACTCCGGCGCGATGTGCGTGGGCACCTCAATGAAGCACCATAGAAAGTGTGCCAAGCCCATTACCGCCACTTCTGATGGCGCTCCCGCATTCAGAGCAGTATTCGAAGAAGAAGACACGTAGAGGTCCGCCCCTCCTCCGCGAAGGCGCCGGTAACGCGCCAGCCAGCAACGACCCGCTGGGGTCTGCCGCAGGGTGGAGCGCGTCGTGAAGCCGAAGCAGCCGCGCAGGCGCTGCGGCAGCTGCACCGCCAGCCACCACGACATCCCTCCGTCCGTCAGACTGACCGGAAGGTACGACTTGGAGCTCAGGTACCACTCCGGCGGTGGCGGCGGCGGCACCCGAGAAGAGGATCGGGACAGACGTCGCCCGGCTGTTGTTGCAACGGCGGCGGCGGAGGGAGCACTCCGGCAAGGCGGGGGCGGCGCATCCGCCGCGGGTGTGGTAAGGGAGGTGAGAGATCCGGCGCGCCATACGGAGGCCGCCGCAGCTACCACAAAACTACTCGTGCGCCACGATGAAAAGGAGGGAGACGCAGCTGTCCCCGTTGCTGCTGCTGCACCGGCGCTTGACGACGGTGGGGGTGGTGACGGCGCTGATGTGCCCAGCGCTTCAGCTGAGCCCACGCACGATAGTGGTGGGGGACGACGCTGGCGTCGGTGATGGCCGTCAGCACCCGGAGAGAGGCGGAGGTCAACACCAGCGTCTTCGCTCTGCGTGTCGCTGCTGTGCGTCGTGGGCGTCGTCGTGCTCAAGACGGGGGTGTGCACGCGACGCCGCGCCACAGAGAAGGTCGTCGGCTCCCGCAGCAGCACGTTGGTGGCCTTCACGTCGCCTTGCAAGATGGGCGGCGACTGCTGATGCAACAGCTGCAGCCCAGCGCCCACTTGGAACAGAAGAGAGCAGATCAATGACTCTGTCCAGCAGTGGTGTACGCTCGGCAAGACAAGCAGGTGACCGGCGATGCTGCCGCTGCCGCTACCACTACTGCTGCAGCTTGCTGTTGCGTTGTCTCGCCCTTCCTCCACGTGATGGCGGCCCCCGAAGTTGGCCAACGGCCACGCGTCGGCTGGCAGGACGTGACGAGCGCGTTGCACGAAGTCCGCTAGATCCCCTGCGCGCTCGTACGGCATCACCAAGCACAGACTCCACGCACTGACCGTCGACTGTTGCAGCGCGTTGACGCAGGCATCCCAGCACACCCGCGGCGCTCCACTCGCCACGGACGCGACGAAGGCACGCGCAGCCGGGGAAAGGCCGTCCTCGCCGGCCGCTGCGCTGGTTCTCTTCTGCTCCTTCTTCACCGTCCTCGTTCCCGATAAGCGATCGCAAATGCCCTTTCCGGCCTGCCGTGTCGTCTCATTGGGATCCTGGCTTCCTTTACGGTTCTTCATCGTTTTCGGCGGCCCCGCATACACGCATTGCCGGTTCCACTGTGCTGTAACACGGTACAGACTCGGTGACTGGCGCGCCCCACCCACACCCACAATGAGCCCTGCGCCACGGTGCGGGTGCTGCTGCTGCTGCTGCTGCTGCTGCTGCTGCTGGAGCACACTCACTTCGTAGGACACAAAGAGATCCGCCGGGAGGAGTAGGAAGAGGGAGAGAACGACGTCTACTTCGTGCGGGTCCAACCAGGCACAGACGCCTTCGTCGTCCGCTTCGTCCATCGTCCTCGCTGCTGCTGCTGCTGCTGCTGCTGTTGGTGGTGGTGGTGGGGCCACGCCATGCTGCGTACGGGTGTCGACGCTTTGATGTGGATGCGCCTGTGTTGGAAGGTCTGCACCGGCGAGTGTCGGCGACCCAGAGGCGGTCGGAACCGACGCGTCACGCGAGGCCTCGCTCATCAGCGCGCTGGCCGACGCGGGAGGTGCGGTGCCCTCCGACGGAGTCAGCATGCGTCTGTCGTGAGCCCGTTGCTGCTGCTGCTCCTCATCTCGCAACCAACCCATCGTCGTACCGCCGTTCGTGCTGCCACGACGGCTGCTAATGGTGTTGCTGCTGCGGCTGCTCGATACACCGGCGAGGTTGAGGACACCACCGCCGGCCTGCAAGTCACGCAGACGCTCGCACAAGCGAGTAATGACGGCGCGAGTGGTGTCGTCTGGGCACTGCGTGTACTTCACGACGACGGCAGCCTTCTGGTCGTAGCGCGCAGCCCACAGCGAGGAGGTAGTTGAGAAGGCCGAGGCCTGTCCGCCGCCTGCTCCGTTGGCTGCTGCTGCTGCTGCTGCCGGCCCTGGGAAGGGAGAAAAGGGGAGCAGGGGCGCACCGCGACGCGCAACGTCTGCTGCCCGGGAAACAGGCGGATACCCTCCACTCAGCGCCCGTGACGAAGAGGACGGGGCCGGGGTAGGCTTACGCAGCGCCAAGAAACAAAGCGAGTGGTCGCCCTGACCCACGCGAGATAAGATGCGGTAGCGATGCTGGTGCAGCCGCAGCACGTCCGCCGCGGACTTCAGCATGCGTGCCTCGCTCGCCTCCGCGACCGCCGCGACAAGCTGCTGGTAGTTGTCGATCTGCGTCAGCGGGCCGTCAGTGTCTTCACTGTTTGGCGTGGGCCCATCCACGCCCTCGTCATCACCACTACCACCGGCAGCAGCGGCAGCACCATCACCGTCCAACTCCACGTCTCTACCAGGGACACGGGTGTAGTGGTGTCCGCGACGACCTCTGCTGCCACGCGTCGCCGCCGCGGCAACAGCAGCAAACCGATCACCCCCGCTGCCGCTGCCGCTGCCTCCGACGCCGCTCGCGCTTTGCGAATAGCGCCGCGCAAATAGGTCCTCTACTAAAAGTCCTTCTTCCGGCACGTGCTGCAGCCGCGCCACGAGCAGCACCGCGACCATCAACGTCACAATGCTGATCCCCACCGCCAGCATGAACAGCGGCGAGCTGGTCGTCTTATCGGAGGGGTCCCGTGTCGGGGTTGGCGTCGTCGGTGGCCGTGTCGGCGTGTTGTCAAGAATGCGTAGCGGCATCATCGGGTTTAATACTGTGAAGGAGCGTTGGGTGCGGCACGCCGGCCAGGTGGTCGGCTGCACGACGTAGCCGAAGCACACGTAGACTGGCGTCGTGCTGCCACTCGCGCTGAAGAGCACCGAGGCGTTTGGGGCGCCGTTGTAGAGCGTGTCGAGGGTGCCGGCGGTGTTGCCCACGCAGTCGCGCCGACTGCTTAAGCGCACCACACACACCACCTCCTCCTCTTCTCCTTCATCTTTGGCTTGTTGACGAGCGCCATTGGACTTCCACGAGCAGTATCGTGTGTAATTCACATTGGGGAAGTCAAGGTGGATGGTGCCCTCGGATGTCGTCTGCAGGGTGAGCCCCGCGGGCCAGATGGGCGTAGGCATGCGAACGGCGAGGAGGTCGTCGCGGTCGGCGTCGTAGTCGCTGTCTGGCACGTACCGCTCCGCCCACCGCTGCGCAGCAACTCGTCGAACGACCACCTCATGCGGCGGACGGGGGCTTGCGCTGCTGGAGGGGGCGTGGTCAACGGAGAACGCCGATGCCGCCGTCTTCACACCCTTTGCCGCGACTTCGCTGGTGTGCTCCGGCACCTCCTGCGTCCAGATGTCCTCGCCACCGAGTGCCATGAAGACGAGAATGGTGTCGTTGCTTGCGTCTGCGTCTGGTGCTGGCGTGGAGCTCGGTGCTGCTGACGTTGTCGTTGTCGTAGTGGTTGTCGTGGTGGTTGTGTCGTTCGAGGCGGCGGCGGTGACAGCGATGGAGGAAGCGCCTGGTGGCTGACTCACCCAATGCTTTGCACCCCTCCCAGCCGATGCTTTGCGAGACAGCGGCAGGGATATCAACATGGGTCGCTCCCATCGATAGTGGTAGACCGGCTCGGGTGGCGGTGCGGGTGTGGGCGTCGGCGTAGGAGGCGGAGGCTGAGATGAAGACGATATCGAGCTGCTGCCACTGCTGTTGCTGCTCTGCTCCTCACTGCTCGTATTTGTGGCGACGTCGACGAGCGCTTTGGCTCCCCCAGAGAGAAATGGCGAGCCCAGGACGCCTTTCAGATGAGCGGCACGAGTAAGGTGTGACGGCCGCTCTCGTGTAATTGCGGAGATGTGGAGCGACCAGGCGGATGTTGCTCGCACGTCCAGCACCGCGAGGTGAGCGAGGTTGTGGTCCGCCAGCACGACCTGACCGCCAAACACCGACGTGTGACAGCCCTGCTCTGCTAAAAGAATGTGCTGTACCACGTCCCGCGGGAGGAGACTTGCGTCGACGGGCGAAAGACAGATGGCGGAGGCTCCGCACAGACGTCGCGGCGCTGTTGCGTCGTGTGCTTCGCGCTGAAGGCGCTCGCCTTCGAAGAACAAGAGATCAAACAGGTACTCCACGCGCGGCGTGAGCGGTGAAGGGACGAGGGAAGCGGACGGATTCTTCTGTTCCTGAGAAGGGGAGGCACTCGCCGCGTACGTCCACCCGCCTGTCACCGCTGCAAAGCCGGTCGAGGCTGCAACCGACGGCTGGAGCACCGGAGAAGAAAGAAACACCACCGCGGGCTCGTACTTGCGGGTCACGACGTTGAAGGCGTCAACGCTGGCCGTCACGCGCTGCGTCGAGAGCAGGAAACCACCAATGATGAGGATCGTGTTCTCCGTCGCGAGGGCCGTGCAGCTCGCGTTCACCCGCACGCGATCGGTGGGGACTTCGTAGTAGCTCAGATTCACGCCAGGCGCGTCGCCAACCGCACCGTTTGTGGCCTTCTTATCCTCCGGATAGAACGCCACCACTGGGGTGTAGGCGGTCTGCAGTGACTGCACCTCCTCCCTCGACATCGCGGCGATGTCCCCTGGCGAGAGCGTCGTCATGGTGCAGCTGCGCGGCACGTACACGCTGTCGGTCAACGTGACAGCGGCGTGCCGACCGGCGAAGCCGAGACCGGCGGGAAGCGTCAGGCGCGCCAGCGGCGTTACCGTTTTCGTTCCCACCTCCAGCGCGATGGAGCGCTCGTGATACCGCGAGTCCGCTGCGTTTAAGCGGTGTGTGCCAGTCGAAAATAGCGGCGGCGGTGCCTTGTAGGCGTTAGATGATCGCCCCCCGGCGGAAGAAGAGGGGACAGGAAGAGCAGCAGCATTTTTGCGAGTGAATGAAACTGTCGGGTCGCGGGCGTACGCGGGGCTTTCCGTGTCACCGACAGGAATCTCACACGTGGAGCTGACGCACCCGCCGAGGAGGATAATCGAGTTGTCTAGCACGGCCGTCGCGGCGTGAAAGATGGGGTAGGGCAGCAGCGACTCGTTCATCAGCTGCCACGGCGCTGCGGGAATTGCGGGTGGGAGAGGTCCCGCAACCGGTGATGATGCCGCGCGCGCGAATACACACACGCGGGGGGCGTGCAGATGCCGTCGCGCCGTAGCGGTCGCATAGAGCGTGTCACGCGATGCACGTACTCCTGTGGCTGCTGTTGCGTCGTGTTCGCGGTGCAGATCAGCGGCGGCGAGGAGGAGCAGTAGGGAGAAGAGCAGCGTGAGTTGTGTAGGCAGGCGAGGACGGCAACAACAAGAGCGGCTACATACCGGAGTCATTCTGGTGGCACGACCTTCGCGCTCGAATACCACTTCAACACACAACACCCACCCCCACAGACACCAATAGGAAGAGGCCAGGCAGAGACGGAATCACTCCTCATAAAAGAAGACGGGAAAACGGCGGAGGAGAGGCAACGGAGTATAACAGCGAAAGAGAAGAATCCATACGGGTTGGAAATAATAATAGTACTAATGTGGCTGGGATGATTTCGAGCGAGCGCACGTATTCTGTAAAGCGTCGGGGAACGCGGCCCGAATGGCGAGAGAAAGTGCGGAGAGAGGACGAAGAGGACGAAGAGGGAAAACAACAGCAAAGGAAATGAGGTGCATCGTAAAGCTCGTAAGAGACATCATCAAGGTGGCGAAGTGGCATTCCCTCCTGCTGCTTCTGATAAGCAGAACTGGCATTCGACACCAGCTCCATATGGCCAACAACAGCTAATGAATAGCTCGAAAAACAGAGTATTGCTCGAAGAGCGAGAGAGAGAGAGAGAGAAAAGAGAAAGCCCTTCGGCTGTAGACAAACACCGTCATTCCACAGACATCAAGCGCTCGTCGTACACGCGGAAACCTCTCTCTCCTTCTTTGCTCATGTCGGCGCCACCGTCACCGTTAAGCGTAGGCGCGCGCCACAGCTGCTTGGTTCATTCTTCAACAATTCCAGCTCCATTTCCGCTGACCGTGCTATTCCTTTTCGTGCGTTCTTCTTCTCCGTTGTTCTGCGGCTGCGTAGCGCTGCCGTTACGCTTTGAGTTTTGAGACCGCGACTGAGTAAGAGAGAAAGAGAAATGGGTTCCTTTTTTGTATCATGGCACCCTGCCATCACCACCACCACCACCACCACCACCAAACCCCAACAACGACAAACTCACGCTTGTATAATACTACTGATAATACGACTTCCAGCTGTGGAGGACACCGAGGCACGGCTGATGGACGCTGCCGTACGCACCTACACCTCTGCATCGCCAACACCACAGCAGCAACAAATAACGGTGAGAGAGAACAAAAAAAGGCCGTTCCGACGAACAACGAATCATCAGGATCGGCCGAAGACGCATTTTTTTTGTTTTCCCTTTTAAGCTGCACGTTACACGGTTTGAGGTTTTTGTTTTTTTAAGGAAAGTTGAAAACAAAGAAGCATCAACCACACACAAAAAAGTTCACTACGACAGACCGTGTAGGGATGGCAAACCACTGCTAAGAAGAGCAATAACAATAATAAGCGGTAACACATATCCATGCCCAGAGGTGCTTTGCTGACACCCCTCTGCCGCGCGTTGTTATTACTATTATTATCCTTCTTTTTCGCTTCTCCCGTTGAGCCTCATCCACCACGGGAAACAGAGAAGTAGGAATAGTAGAAACTGACGGTGCGCACTGACATTCATTTATTGAACTACTTATATATATGTCGATACAGAGAGCGAGAGAGTTACAAAGATAGGGGAGCTAATGTAAACTACGCGAGACGTAAAACACACGTTGCTTTTCTCCTACTTAGAGACGCGATGTGGCGATCAACTTCGCCGCACCGTGTCGCGCCCTCTCCCCCTCTCTCCCTCTGGTTTTCCTTTCCTTCTTCCGCACCCCTTTAGAAATAACAAACAAACAAGGCCTGTCATTCTCGGCTACGGAAGAACTCCCACCTTCCCCTCAGAAGAAGAAAATGCACACTTGGAGCCCCTCCAAAAAGCTGTAATCGCCGCGGTGACGTCCACACTTACGACTTGTCGAACAGCGTGGCGAGAGTGTTCTCCGTGTGTATCTTTTCAATAGCACGCGCCAGCAGCGGCGCGATGGGCACCACGCGCAGTTTGCGCGCCAGCTGCGGGTTCCGCATCAGCTCATCCTGGTTCACGCTGTCTGTCACGATGATCAGATCAATCGGCGCCTCGATCAGCCGCTCCACCGACTTGCCGGACATGACGGCGTGCGTGGCGACAAGAATGATTCGTTCTGCGCCATTTTCGTGGAGGTTTTTGGCTACCTGCGTGATCTTCACCGCCTCATCCACCAGCGTCTCAACGATGATGCAGAGGCGGTCCTTTGCCTCGCCCACCAGCACGTAGTTCTTGTACTCGGTGCGCGTCTCCTGGATCTGCCGCACCAGTGACTGACGGCCTTCCTCTTGCTGTCGAAGGGCCTTTTCGAAGCCGAGGGTACTCGTGCTGCGGTGCATGCTGTTTGTCAAGCTTTGCCGAAGCTGCATCTGCGCCAACGTCGCGCTCGCCGTCGCGTTGAAGGTCGCAGTGGCCGCCGCAGCATTCGCGGCCAGCGGCGACAGCTCCGACGTGACATTGTCGAACACGTTTGGCGAGTTTGGGCTGTGCGGGTACTGGAACTCGCGCGACCCGACCGGGCTATTCGCGATCAACGCGTTCAACTCCACGCTGCCCATGCCGCTGCTGGTGGGTGTCACGGTGCCCTCTAAAGGCGGTACGCTGATCGGCGTGGACTTCTTCTGCGGAGACGCAGCCACCGCTGCCACCGTAGCCGTAGCCGTGGCCGCCTCTGCGGGAGACACTCCGCTGCTGTTGCTGTTATTAAAGTCGGTGTTGCCGTTGCCGGCGGTGTGAGGGACGCGGAGGGCCGGCGGGACCAACTCCACCATGTTGCGCGCGTACGCTTGCGATGACGGCCGCGTCTGCCGCGTCTCCACCCGCTTCACCGCCGTGCAGACCGAGACGAACTGCGTTGCGCTGTCCAGGTCGTTGTAGCGCATCAGCGCATCCGCAAACTCCTTCGCGCGGCCGAGGAACTCGCCCGAGGGGGCGACAATCGTGATGTTCTTAAACTCGTTCCCCTCACTCTTTAGCAGGTTCGACACGTAGCGCACAAACTCGTACATGGCCGAGATGCTCTCCATGGGAACCGAGAACATGCCTTCCACCTGGTCACTGTGCATGTCGACAGTGATGACGTGGTGGCATCCCATCGCCTCCAGCAACTCCGCCACGGCCGAGATCGAGGCGACGTTACGGGTGTAGGCGAGAAATGGAATGACCGCCGTGATGCGCGCGGCGGCGGCGAGCTGGACGGAGTGAAGCAGCAGTGCGAGCTCCATCAGCGCCCCCGAGTTGCTCAGGCACTCCGCCTCAATGCCGACCATCGACTGGACAACGAACACGTCGTCGCCGCGCACCGGGCCGGGCAGGTCCACGCTGACCTCGCCGTTCGCGAAGCGGCCACAGCTCTTGCCCGGGTAGCGCGGGCACTGCAACACCTCGGTAATCATCTTCTCGGCGAATAGGCTGCACGAGCCGGCGAGGACGCGAACGGCGAAGCTGCCGGGTCTTTCGTGGTGTGGGAACGCATCCGCGAAGTAGAAGGTCTGGCTGTTCGGCAGGATCCGTCGCGCCGTCATGCCGGTGCGGAACTCGTACTCCCGCATGTGCTGCGTCGCTTCCTCGTAGGTGAAGCGGAACACCGTCCCGTAGACGGCGATGAGGTTGAGCGCCGCCCCGCGGAGATCGAGTGAGGGCTGCTGGACGTTGCTCGAACTGATGACCCGGTCGATCGTCAGGACACGCTGCTGCAGCTCCAGGCTGTCGCAGGCGCAGCGCTCGAGGAACTTCTTCAAGATCTTGCGAAACGCGAGCAGGTTCAGCCCCCGGTACTTGAGAATCACCTCCAGCTTCAGGTACAGGGCGGGAATGTAGTGAGGTGGTAGCTCGTTGCGGATGTGTTCTTCGCTGAAGGTACGCAGCTCTGCCTCCGCCGCAACGAAGCCCTTCTCCAGCTTGATCAGGTACTGCTTCACCTTCGTGTACGACTCGTGCAGCTTCGAAAAAAACTCCTCCTGCAGTTTAATGCGGTCGCGAATGAGGTCCGCGAGCGCGATGTCCGTCTTCTGGAGCTCCGCAAAGCCGGTCGTTTGGAAGAAGAGCGGGGAAAGGGGATCGACGAAGACGGCGGTGCTGCCAGTGCTGCGGTCCTCCGGCTTGAGCGCCGAGGTGGGAGATTTTTTTGTCTGACAGATGCCGAACATACAACAAGGCATCGGCTTCTCTTCCTGGTAGCTGGTGGGTGTGATGGGGGCGGACATGTGGCTCATCGAGAAGTCTGGTTTCTTCTTGGCGACGCGGGGAGTGATGGTCGTGGAGAGCGGGCTCATCATCTCCAGCGCGGTGCCGCGGTGCACGTAGCGGTTGGTGTACTTTGATTCGAGCTCCAGGCGGATCTTCTCGATCTTCTTCGCAATCGGCTTCAGCTCGAAATAGTGAACATAGTTATCGAGGGTGATGTCGGTGATGTACTCACTGAGCAGCTGGCGGTGGAAGGCCTGGCCCTGCGACTGATCCTTGCCTGTCTTGAGCATGTTACACCTCTCCCTTTATCAAAAAAACAACAACAACCTTTTTTACCTCTGCGAGTGTGTGTGTGTGTTCGGGTGTGCTGCACTGTTGCAGAGGGTATTGACGTGTTGAATCCTACGGTGAATGCTAGTACTACTCATAGAAAGACAGAGAACAAAAAAATAATTAAGAAACAACGCAGAGCAAAGGGGAGAAAGTGATGAGAGAGAGAGAGAGTGCTTTGAGATACGCATGCCCGGATCCGTCCAAGGATGTCCGCGTGTGACTCACAGTCTGTGTGCGCGCAAACGATGGGGAGTGGAAATCGCCAAACGAGAGGTGTTATGATGCTGTGCAGAGCTGCGCAACACCAACAACCACAGCAGCCCAAAAACTAGACAGTACAAGTCCGTGCTGACACACCCATCACGGTAAGCTTATATTCTTGAGTATTCTTTTGAGGAGGGTGGAGGGAGGGCGGAGCCCAGTTGATGCGGGTACCACGTCGTCATCGAGAGCATCAACAGCAACAACAACAGCGTCGAGCCTCACCTTTCATATGCGGGCTGCCGAGAGCGCCCCTCCTCTCAAAAAACTGTTCAAAGAAACCAGTGTAACCAACGTTATTGTCGCGTAGCAGAGGAGAAGCAGAAATGCAGAGGAGGAAACAAAGCAAAGGAAAAAGAAAGTGTCGCTGCTCGCCCATCTGCACGCAGCAGACTTCACACGTGGTCCATGCAAAACACGGACTCGTCGTTTGCGCTGTATGAGCAGCCATGCGGCGCGGCTGACGGAGAAGACGACACGGGCACCGCCTCTACGTTTGCCGGTGCCGCCACCGTTGCTCCTGTGCGGTCCAACATCGTCGCGGAAGCACGAGGGTTTGTCGCGTAGCGGCGCAGAGTGTACTGCTCCCCACGCGACAGATAGGGTGCGTACGCAACAGCGAACAACGGGTCCGCAGGAAGTACGCTCGCCAGCAACGGATAAGGTGCAGCGTGCATCGTTGAGAGGGCGTCGCGGTCGAGCAGAAAACCGCGCCAGTGATCATCAAGCACCTGCAGCTCATCCGCCAACGTTGACAGCGACGCAACCAGCCGCGTCGGCACCGCCGCCTCTTCACTCTTCTTTTCTGAACCTTTTGCGGTACCGGTTGGACTGCACTTCGCCGCTCTGGTCTGGTTGTTCTTGGCTGCCGTTGTTTTCGCGACGGCCGAGGCGTCGGGCTGGTTGTCGGGGTGGCCCGTGCCGTTCGTATCTCGTGCAAGCTGCAGCTCCAGCAGACCTCGCCACAGCTGCGCGTAGGAGCATGGCGCCGCCGTCACGAGAGGAGACGACTCCGATGGGGCTGTCAGTCCGCACTCGCCATCCACGCCGGCCCGCTGCGACGCAGCTGTCTTCTCCGTGAGCCTCTTCTGCTTTTTGCGAAGCTGCGACGTTGGTGCTTCACGCTGACCGGTGGTCGTCGATGCGGCTGGCTCATCCGATACCCCCCGCTTTGCTTTCCAGCGGGCGCTGCGAGCGTCAGCTGCGGTACGCATTACGGTAGAGGTGAGAGGCTCTTCCGCAGGCGGCAACAGCAGCGGCGACGGCGGTGATGGTGGCGGCGGTTGTGATAGGAGCAGCGCCGCTGCGACGGAGGCGCTGCGACGGGCAAGCTGAAGCAGCTGCGCGCGTTGATGCGCCGCCGCAGATAGCGACGGTCGAACTGCGGTGATTCGCCGACGTGTAGTGCCTGCCGCTGCCGCTGCTGCCGTCTTCGTCGACGGCGGTGCTCGATTGTGTTTTGCATCCGAGCTTGATTTTGTGTTGTTGCTGCTGTTGCTGTTTCTCTTCACCGATGCCTCTTCTTCACGGTTCGCTGCAGCGCCGTCGCACGCTTGCACCGCGTTGTCTTTCTCGGACGAGATGGGAGCCGAAGATGACGACATTGCTGGGAGAGGGAGGCTGGGGAGGGGGTCAATGAGTGAGCTCCTCCGTTGATGTCTGTGTCTTCTTCGCCACCCCGATAGTCGATGTCACCGTATGAAGGCAGATAATAACAATAGTAATAAATAGAGTCAACAACAACCAGGCAGAGTAATTGTTATTCCAGAAGTGGAGGGTGACGACGGGAGAACAGTTACGGAGACAGAAAGGAAAATTTCACCAATACAGCGCATTCTTTTCGCGGTCTGCCATACCACCTTAACGGAGACGCCGTTAAAAGAGAAAAAATAAGAAAGCATGCTGAATTCCAAAAGTCCCCCCTCCCCTCCCCCCAAAGAAGCAGCACACACAGCCAGACAGAAAAGGGTTCCGCTGTCGCTACAATTATTTCTTTTCCCTTCTTACAAGTAAGAGCACTCTCCACGTGTTGCTGCCATCACCGTTGGCTGCGATCCTGACATCGCGGCTGACCTTCCCCCCGTGTACAAGGGAGTTACACCGTATTAAAGCGTATATGCCTTTTCCCGAGGTCCCCAAAAAGGCAACCTGCTTGGATGATGTAGAGCTCCGTCAATTCTATCTTCGCCAACCGTACATCAATGCGTCGGTGGCCAGCGCACACACACACACACAGCACAGTCGCCCCCTGCGTCTCGCTCTCCCTTTGCTTTGCATCTGCGGAGAAGAGAGGAGAAGCGGCAAGTGGAGGCGTAATAACAGAAGAAGGAAAAAAAAACCCGTTTGCTATTTCTTTGTTTCAAGTCAGCATCAGCATCACGGTGGCAGCGGCGAGGTACATCGGCCCGTCTCGCGCGAAGTCCCCTTCGCCCCTGCACCCTGCCACCACTTCGTCCGTCTCCGCCGCCGGCGTGCGTGAAGAGGAGGGCTGCGAGCCGGGAAGGCACAGTGGAACCTCCACCAACAGCCCAGCCCAGCCGACCACGCCGCTCGTCGCGGTGTCCATTGCGGTCTCGCTGCGCGTGAGGAGCCGTCGCGGACGCAGAAACCGAATGCTGTCGCCTTCTACTCCTGCTTCGGCGGGTGTGTGCGAGCCAGTATTACGCACCGGACGTGCGTGTACTGCCTCGGCGGACGCTGTGGCAGATATTGCTGCTGTTGCGCGGTCACGCAACACGCTCATCCACGGCAGCACGTCTTCGGCGCCGCTCGCGGACGTGCTCGTGCGTGCGCTGCGGGGCAGTGGAACTACCCCAATTTGAATCGCCAGCGGCCGTAGTGCGTCTGACGGTTTGCTTAACGGAGAGACGAAACGGGTGGGCGACCCCTGATCCGCATAGCTGGAATGAAGTAGCGGAGGACTCGGCACACCGTCCCGCGCATGCAACGAGGCTGGCCTGTGAGACAGCATCGAGGGATCTTCAACACCAATGTGAAGAGGATCCATATGAGTTGCTGCTGCTGCTGCTGCGGCGGCACCTGCCCGCTCCGCTTCAGCCAAGAGCAGCTCCGACAGCAATGAAGGGGGTGGAGGTGGAGGACTGACACTTGCGCTGGCGGAGACGGTCGCCGGCGGAGAAACACTCACGTAGAAGCCACTCTCCGTCGCCATGTACTCACGTCTATGTGGACGCAGGTGGTGATCACCGTTCCTACGGTCCTCCATCGCGCGCGGAGGAGATGGAGGAGGGATGAGGGAGAGTACTGGCGGCGAGTCACTGCGCTTGTGCGTTCGACCTGGGTGGGTGGAGGTGTTCGAGAACCGCTGAAAGGCGTCTTCCTCCGTGTCGTCCTCGCCTGCCGACAGCGGAGTTGGTTCGTTCGACGCTGTCGTGTACTCGTGCGCCTCAGCAGTCACCAGTTTGCGCTGAGAGTACTCGGTCGCTTTCGCATTTTGCTGTTTTAGAGTCCGCAGTGCATCCGAGGTGCGGATCGCAGCCGTGACGTTGTGCGTATCGTCGCGGCGTTGGTGACGAGGCGAAGAGGGTGTCGATGCCGTCGTTGCGGTGACGGGTGAACTACTGTCGTTTTTGACGGTGTAGCTGCTGTTACCGCTGCTACTGCGTCCGCGCTTCGAACCGGCGGACGCCCTCGCTGATGTGCGCCTCGATGTCATTGCATTGACCAATACAGTACCAACAGCAACGTCTATGTGTATGTGCTTTGCTTTTGTTTTCCTTTATGAATAGAAGTGTTTTTTTGTTTGTTTGTGAAGATGGGATAGGACGAGGCGGAGGGAAACGGAAAGTGCATCAAAAGCAGGTCTGAAGAGCAGCAACGACAGCCGCAGCAAGAAGAGAATGGAGGAGACGGGAGATGATCGCTTACTTGGCTTGACGTCCGTCAAACGCTCCCTCGCTGGCTTGGGGCGAGCGCCATCTGCAGCGATAGCATGCGTGTATCGCTTTGTATGCATTCTTTCCCATCTTCAGCCTTGGCCGCCTCTGTACATATATGTGTGTGCGTGTGTGTGTGTGTGTTTGAAGTTCCGTAGGCTCATACGTTCCATCGGTTTCTTTCCTCATCGACAGGCTTTTCTTTCCGTGTGTGGGTTTTCCTCTTCATTTTTTAAAATCCACTTCGTGCGAGCGGCGCGGTAGTTGCACATGATAAAGACGCGAAAAGAGAGCGTTTACGGCTCTTGGGGGTGGGTGGGCGGGAGAGGTCTGATCGCGCACGTGTACACGGCAATCGAAAAATAATAATTAAAACAATACAGCTGCATTTCGCGTAAGGCCACTCAACGCGCACCGACTGTGTGATGCGCGTGTGTGGTGTCCTCCCCGCTTTTGCTCAACAGCAATCGCCACGATGCGAGCCCACACCACGTCGGAGAAGCACCCAACACACATCACACACACGATTCGCTGCTACTTGCCACGGCGACCACCACCACCACCACCGCGACCGCCCCCACGTCCGCCCCCACGTCCGCCAGGCAGCTGGCCAAACTGCTGCACCGTCTGCATAAAGGCCCCAATCTGCCGTTGGATCAGAAACATCTCCCGCATGTCGTCCGCCGCGGGCGGCCGGCCGCTCAGCATTGTCTGCTGCGCCCGCTCGAGCGTGGCCCGCTGCGCCGGCGTTAACGTCTTCATCGCCATGTCCATCATGGACAGCATCTGCGGGGAGGGGTTGACGATCGGCATGGCATTGCCGCCACTGCCGCCTGCACGCGCGGCCGCGGCGGCCTCCGCCACCCCACGTCCATGAACCGACTCCACGAAAAGGTGCTTCAACGCGGGCACGGTGGCCGGCAGCGCGGTCACCTTCGCCTCGACGAGCAAGCACAGCTGGGTGATGATGCGCTCCGTTGCGTTGTCCTTGTACACGTTCACCGCGTTGCGCAGCTGGTCCATAACGAAGACGCCGTCGCGCTTTGCATCGGTAGTGTCCTTCCGCCCGTCTTGACGCCCGTCGTCGTGGAAGGTCATGCCGCCCACCTGCGCCGTCAGCCGCTCGTCCGCGGCACGTGCACCTTCCACGCTGCTGTTGTTGTTCGTCGGCGCCGACGCGCCATCGCCCCGGTTTGTTTTCCCGCTCGAGGCGTTGCGGGAACTCCCACGAGTATTGCTACTGCTACTGTGGCCGTCGTCGTAGTAGTTGGTGAAGTAGTCTGCTTGCACCTCCTCAAATCGGTCCATCACCTCTTCTGCGTTGCTCGGCACCGGCACGCGACTCATCGCCGCACGCACGCGCGCCTGGAAGTCCGGAGTGTCCATCGCAGCCATCATCGCCGTCGCGTAGGTGTGGATTTCTTCCTTCGACAGCTGTACCGTCGTGTCGCTCGTTGGAGCGGTGGTGCTGGACATGTTGCTTTTCCCGCGAGAACTGCTGTTGATGTTCGATGGTGTTCGGGGTAAAGCAACAGCTGCAACAGCAAACCAGATGAGAAAGCTAGCTAGCTTTTCCTTTTCTCCCTTATTCAAAAGAGAATAAGATGAACCCAGTGAGATGGGGAACCGCAGAGCTGATACACTCCTCTTGTGAAAGCAGCGAGTCGTCCACTTGCACTTGTACGTCTCTTATAAAAAGTAAGAAAGAGAAGAAAGAGGAGGAAGGCAACGACGGCTGAAGAGAGAAAAAACCCTGCCGTGGGGGAGCAGCGAAGACCCCGTAGCCGTGGCGAGTTCCTTCTCGTTGTATAACGTCTAGAATGAAGTTGAGCTGACCGTACGAGCAACGACAGAGCAGGAGGAAGAAGGGAGGAGAGCCAGTGTGCGTGCACGTGCATTTCTTTCTTCTCTTCATTTTCCGTTTAACAGCTGTGTACGAAGCACTCGAGGACACCGCCCAACAACGTGTGTTCGAGTCCGTCATTCGGCCCCCCCCCCCGTCTTCCTCTATCCTATCCTTTCATTGTTGATTTTTCTTTCTTCATTTCTTTCCGTCCGTCTCCACGCCGCGTGCGCCGCCGGAGTATTTCTTGCCGACTCCCCCCTCCCCTCGACTGAGACGGACAGGCCGGAGGGGAGAGAGACGGAAGGAGCGTGCGGGCTGTTCAGAGGCTACGCCAAGCAACAAAGCTCCTTCATGTTCTTTTTCTTCGTTTTGCTTTACGCGTCATCAGCAGCGCATGACGCTCACAGTAAAGAGCGTTACCCGCTGGAGGAAGAACACCAAACATAAGCACGGCAGTATCGTGTAGTATTATTTGTTTTTTTTTTTCTCCTATTGATTCTGTTTGACTTCCACGAGGAAGCGAGCGATCAGGAAAAAAGCGAGGTTTGTAGAACATAGAGGCAAAACCATCACCAATACCAACAATAATAATAATGATAGGTATTGTGTATTGTAGAAGCACTACCGAAACGAGATGAAAACAGTCTCTCCTCCAGCTTGCCTTTGCCTGTACTCGTGCGCACTCCCGTGCAGTGGCCGTCCCTTTCAGCGCCGTGCAACCTTTTTCTTTCTTTCACCTTAGCTTTCTCACGTTCTCAATATATATATATATGTTTATAGTCTATATTTATAAAATAAGATAGGCCCGCACACACACACACGCACACGCTGCTCAGCACCCACCTGTCTGCTCCACCATGGCGTCGATGACGTCGTCGTCCTCCATACCGAGGTCCTCCGGGGTCTTGGACTCATCGATCGGCGCCCCGTCGAAGAGAAAGCGCACGCTGCCACGCGAGATGCCCTGCTTCTTACAGTACGCGTCAATCAGCTTCTTGAGCTGCGTGCCACGCTTGATTTTGAAGAACATCTCCGCCCCGTCGGCGTTCACAACTTTTAGCGAGACCTGCTGAGCAGAGGCGGAAGCCGCGGCTTCCGCCTTCACCGGGGCCGGGGCTTCGCTGCCGTTGGTGGTGTTGTTGCCCTCCTCCGGCCGCTGATTGCTGTTGTCCTGGTTCTCCATTGGAGTAGGGTGCTTCTCTATTTATAGAGAAAATCACTTGCTTCGTTATTTGCCTGTATAGGTTTGAGCTCCGCCTCTCTCTCTATGCGTGTGAATATGGAAGAGAAAAAAAATGTATATTCGGGGTATTGTTTGTTTTCTTCTTGAGAAACAGATGATAAAAAATATGCTGTATGGTGTGGATGAGTGGGTGAGTGGGGGGAGAGGAGGTTTGAGTGCGGATTCTGCGATGTAGGAGCCGTGGCTTCTTCCCTTTTCCTATTTCTCTGTCGTGCCGTGAAGCGGTAAGCCGGTTGTGTTGAGGGAGATACATAAAAGAAAAGGTGCGAACGGAAGGGGGGGGGGGGGAGGGGAGGACACACACACACGCACACACGAGGTTGGGGTGGCAGGCGTGTCAACCGCCTCTTGCCGCGATGAAAGCCCCTCATGTTTAGCCGTTCTCCTGTTTCAGGTTCCTTGAACGTCGCTGAAGTTTTCCGTGACATCCAGCCCTACCTCCTTCACGATGTCACGCCGACGCAGGAGGTTTTCCGTTACCGGGTTTCTTTTCTTCTGGTTAGTACGTCTCTCCCTATCCAAAAATAGGCATAACGAACGTCCCCGCCGTCTCGTGTTCCGGTCCGTGAGACCGCGTGAGAACAGCCAAGCCCCACGCACCGAAGGAGACGCACGTGGGTCCACTGCGGCGTCGCGTTAGGTTGGCCTCCTTCGAGTACTTTCTTTCCTCTTTGGTGGGCGTGTATGTTGCTTGAGAGAGAGAGCTCAACAGGGAAAAGCACAGAAGAAAAAAAGGGAGAACAAAAAATGAGACGACGCCAACACAAATGTCTACAAGAAGCGAGAAAAAGAAATACACGGCAACGATGACGGCGCATTGCCAACGCATGTCACTCCCATATATCTTGAAACACCCACCCACCCACACACACACACGCACACGCCCACGCTGACGGAGAACCCTCTACTTGCGATACGATCGCAACAAGCGTGGAGGTGCTCCGCATCCTGGCGTTCTCCACTCTCTCTCGTCGGCGGATGCAGAGCAACGGTAACCCTACAGCGAAATACTGATAATAATAATAATAATGATAGCAACAACTATTGTAAAAAGAAAAAGAAGAAGAGGAAGAAGACGAAAGGGCGTTTAAGCAGTGCAGCAAGAAGAGCCACAGCTCGCGTAACGTCGGCGTACCACAAAACCCTGTCCAGCGCGTCCTCGTGTCGTCACCGGGGAACACCTTCGCCACACGGAGCCACACGAGAGCCACACGAGAGCCACTGGGACAGGTGCTCGTTCTTGTTTGCTTCGTATCTAGAAAAACAACAACAAGCAAGCAAACGAAGAAGAAGATGCGAACAAATACAGACGAGATACTCTCTCACACACACACAACACACAGCGAATAATAATAATAATAGTACTGACGAGCACACGCTGATTACTTGATCCACCTTCTCGTGTCATGTATGGCCATGGGAGAAGGCGCCGCCGTGCAGTTCCTTCTCTTTTCTCTTACTTCGGGCAAGACACAAAAAAAAACCAGCAAGGAGAATGAAAAAACAAAAGAACAATGAAAAGTGAGTAAAACGTTAGGCAAGAGCACCGCAGATCTTTCTCTCTCTCTTTTTCCCTAGTGGAAAACAATATATATATATGTGTTTATAAAGCAACACAGGGCAGTGGCATCGTGGTGTTGCATCACCGGCGGCCCCCATCCGCGGGCAGGGATCGTATGAACGGAGTAGTAGTCACATAAAGTGAGTCGAAACAGGTGAAACGCAGCCACACGGCGTGGGGGGGGGGGGGGTGGAGGGGAGAGAGGGGACGGCTATTACGCGGCTGTCGCCCGCGAACAGCGGCACGATCGGGTACTCTCGCGTTCCCGAAACACCCTCGACTACCTCCATTGCGTCAAGTGCATAACACACACAAATACAAACATCATGTGTGAGCATCAGTACATGGAAAGCCGAGAAAGGCGGTAGTCTCGCTACAACACAATGAAAAGGAGGTGCGACACGACCAACAAACGAAGAGAGAGCGCCGCAAATAATATTAATAATAATAATAATAATAATAATAATAATATCAACAACGACAACACGAGAAGAAGAAAAGATCAGCAATGGAATCGGGAGGAGGCAGCAACGTCCGCCATCACGGAGCAGACATCCATCATTAAGAACAAGAGAGAAAACAAACAAACATACATTAACACGAATCAAGAAAGACGACGAGGCTTCGCGGTGGTCGGCGGTGAGCGAGAAGGAAGAAGTGAGAAGTACCAGCAGTGTGGCGAGGTAGCATCCTTGAGACGTCATGGTATGTGTACTAAAGATGTAGGTCAGTACATAGCCCGCCGTGCACGCCTATGGCGGCGCTCCCCCCGCCCCCCGTACATAGCAACAATGGTAATCGTGAAAGGAAAACAGGAGATAAAAAACTTTAGCTGCTATTCGACCCTTTCGCTCTCTCTCTCTCCTCGCTATCTTAGAAAGGATCATTGGTATTGTTCGCCTGCTGCCGGATCTCCGCGTGCGGCGCCGTCGCGGCGGCACCGTTGGCGGCGGCGCGGCTGCTTCCCTGCCGGTTCTCGTTGAGGTGCGAGTTGCTGCTTGTATTTTGTGAGTTGGGGTTAGTGGGGGTCGGGGAGTTCTTGTCGGGCCGCGTGTTGTACCCGTGCCGCGAGCCCTGCGTCGCGCTCGCATCGCTCCCCACGGCCTTCTTGTCCGTCTGCGCGTCCTCTTTAATGATGGGCGGGCTCACGATGACCTGCGCGGGGCAGCAGGCCATACAGCAGAAGGAGAAGGACAAGATCGCAAGCGTGAGCGCCATCATGAGCAGCACGGCGCGGCATCCCTGCGTGCACAGCTGGTGGGTGTAGGGCAGCGGCGGCGGCAGCATGTACTCATTGCACTGCGTGTAGTTGGGCAGACACGTGATGAGGCCGCAGTTCTCGCGCGACTTTGCCGCGTCGCACATCTTTAGCCGACAGGAACGGAAGATGTCGGTCGTCTCGAAGTTCTCGCCGGGTGTGCGGCCGTGATCCACGATGTCCTGCGCCAGGACTATCTCCCCATCTGTCATCTCCGCTACGTTGTTGTCGTAGCGCAACGCGGCGGCAGTGTTGAGACACTTCCAGTAGTTCACGAAGCAGTGGTTAAAGCGATTGCACGTGGTGTAGCCACTCTCCTTCCACCCAGTCGAATTGCAGAACATGCCGCTCGTGGTGATGGCGGTGTTGACGGCGGCGCCGGTGCACACGCAGCGGGCCTTCACGCAGTCCTGGTACGCCGGGACGGTGTCATAGGGAAGGTCATTGTAGACGTCGCGGAGGGGCTTCAGGTAGAAGCTGCATTCCGTCACTTCGGGGTTCGGGTTGATGAGGGAACACTGCGCAGGCGTTATGGGACCATCGGCACGGGCGAAGGACAGGCAGGTGAGGGTCACCACCGCGACGGTGACCACTCCGCGAAAAGCACCGCGCATTTCGCTTCACCGCTTGACAAATACAATATATATATATACTTATTTTGTCTTTTTCACAGGACGAAAGAAGATGGAGAATAGCAATGATAACGGTCGAACACGCAATCACTCACAGCGCTTCACGAGGTAAGACGACGCTGTTGTGTGTGTGTGTGTGTGTGTGTGTGTGTGTGTGGCGGGGAGAGAGGACTCAAGCGGAGGAGAAGGGCAGCGAGAAGGAAAGCAGTTCGAGACTTCCAAGCGACGGCAGAGATACAATAATAATAATAATAAGAGACGTTTCCAGCAACAACAACAACAAAGCGCAATAGTTCCACTTCTGGTATAGCGTTGCATGAGAATGTGAGGCCGAATCAATAGGAATACGAATAGCCGAAGAGGGAGACAGAGATGAGAGGAAGGAGAAAAGTACTGAAACGTCGGGGGGGGGGGGACGGGCGATGAGGGAGGAAAACACCAGAAAAACACCGGAAGTACATACCAATAGTCATACAGACTACGCGTGTGCGACGCAGCACGGTTGGCTGCGATGGCGCGTCAAAGGGGAGCGAGTCGGAACAATATGTACGGCCGCACGACAGCTGCATAAAGACCAGGAAAGGAAGAAGAAGCAAAACATAACGAACGCAGCAACAACAACAACAAAATAGAAGACGTGCGATTCCGATTCGAACGATGCTTCTTTTCCCACCCCGCCCTTAAATCTGAGATCTGTACGATTTTTTATTTCCCTTTTTTAAAAGAATTATTCACTCGCACTGCGGTGAAGGGAGGCGCTCAGTGCGAGTCCCATGGCGCAACCTTATACGCAGTATCAACAACTAATCACCCTCCTACAGCAACAAGAATGGCGGCGGGGCCGACTAATGACGGTGTCCGCTAACGAATGAGGCAGACCTTCCGGGCTCCCTCTCCCCCTTTCTCTTTCTTCCACCAGTTCTTTTTTTTGTGTTGGTTTGCTTTGTACTCAGCTGCTTCTTCTTTTTCGCTTTCTTTGTTGCTTGCACGGCAGCTCAGATGTCATCCGTCGTCGTCAGCAGAAAAAAGGCGATGAGCCCTAAGGCGACGTACTTGATGATCTTCGACTCGTTGAACATAATCGTCAAGTAGCCGATGCGCGGCACATAGGCGTAGGTTTTGCCCATGATCATGTCCTCCTCCACCCACTCTCGCCCATTGCGAAACAGGAAGCGGTCATCGTTGACGTTGTTGTCGCCCTTCGTCAGGTAAAACTTCTTTCCGTCCTCGGTGCGCTGATGAATGCGGTGGACGCGGTGCACAATCGGGATGTCCTGCTCCGGTAGAGTGTACACGATGATGTCCCCCACCGCCACGGGGAACTCGGGCCGGTGATGCAGCAGCAGGACGTCGCCGCGGTAGTAACCGGGCTCCATGCTCCCACTCAGCACTACCACGATGCTGGCTTCGCAGTTCGTGCCGATGGCGACGGCGCGCCAGCTCACGAGGACGATGCTCAAGAAGAGGCCCACGGTGACGACTTGCTGCACGACGTCGCGGACCCGCAGGGAGAGAAGGGTGTCGATGTGTTCCCGCATCGCGACTTCACTCCTTTGCCTTTTTCCGTGTGTGGATACCGAGGAGGAAGGGAGGGAGGAGGGGGGGGGGGTGCGGACGCACTCTGGAAGTCGTACTCTTCAAAACATATAAAACTGGAATAATGATAAGAAGAGACATGAGAAAAGAAAGGGAGTTTCGTATGTGAAGGAGCGAAAACGTCGGCAACAGAAGGGAGTTATTCCTAAGAACATCGAACGTGCAAATGATCACTTGCACGGGCATTGCCACACACACACATACATGTGCCTATGTGTGACACATTTCTTTGGCCTTGTTGTTGCTATGCTCTGCCCGTCTGCACTCGACGGGGGGAGGGGGGAGGAGAGAGACACAACAGCACGTCCGCGAAGCGCAGATCCGAATGAAAAAAAAAACCCAGAGAACAACGCCATGCACACGTTGATGGAAGCGACACTTCCACCGCTTCTGCGATGTCGTCTTCTTCTCATAAGAATCAAGGAGAGCACAGTGAGGCGCATCGTCACGATGCTCGCTGTGGTGAGGCCCCCCTATCCTCCCTCCCCCCGCGTTCGCCTCAGTTGTTTTAGGGCCTGCTTGCGAGTTTTCTCTTCTTTCTTCTTTTTGCTACCACCGTTGTTGTTTACAGAGCGTTATGGTTCAGTAGAGAAGGCGGAAAAAGAATATATATTTAGTTAATCGACCTTAACAGAGAAAAGAAAACCCACAAAGAAGGCGGCACGACGCGCCACGGATGCGGCACCGCCACCGTTACAGCGCATTGACATTAAAAGCTTACTGACGCGATTCGAAGCACCCGCCCCCCCCACCACCATTATTATTATGAAGAAGCAACGACGGAGTACATCCTGCACCGGCACACCCAAACCAAAAGAGAGAGAGAACAGTTATCAAGCGGCGCAGTAAGGCCGTCAGCCAATCCACGCCTTCTTCAGCCGTTCATTCCCCCCCCTCCTCCTTCTCCCCTTTCCAGACAACCTCGAGCACCGTCACACGACGTGAAAGATGCTGCGACTTCCCTCTGTCAAGCCCGGCGCGCCGGCCGCACCGCCGCTTTCCTCCTCTTCCTCCATGCGCAGCGCCGCCTGCTTCAGCAGCGACTTACTCTCCGCGTTGCCGACACACAGATAGGCCAGGTCTGCAAACGTCACCTCAGACTGCGTCGAGCCGCCAATGCGCACGCCGGCGTGGTAGGGGATGGGCGGTCGTGTCACCTTGGGTAGGAAGTGCTGGCTCAGCACACGCAGGAGGTCTGTGAAAAGAAAGTCCATGTCGCTGCTGAAGGTGGTGAAGACGTGGACGTAGTGCTTGGCGACCTCGAAGAGGGCGGTTGTGGTGGCTGTCAGGGCCATGCGCTTCATCCGCGCTGACGCTGGCGGGGCCCCGTGCGACGTGTGCGGGCTGGCTGCTGTTGTCTCCGCTTTCTGGCGCTTGCGCAGCGGTGCGGCGACGGTGCTGTCGTCCGTCGAGCTCGACTGCTGCTGCTGCTTCGTCCCTACGACGCCGTCATCCTCACGCACGTCTCCTCCGCCTGTTACACCGTCAAAGTCGCCCGCGTCTGCGTTTTCAGGGTCTGCGCCGTCGCCCTCCGCAGCCGTCGCAGCGTCCACGTGCGCCGCCATCGCCGCTAGTCCCCCCGCCAGCACGCTCAACACACGGGGCGAATACCGCGTTGACGCCACGCCACGCATGACGCAGTCAAACAACGCACACATCACGGGCGGTAGCATCGCTGGACGCGACCAGAGCAGCTGCTGATGGCGACCGCGCAGCCACGTTTTGGTGAGCAGCACGATCACGTGGAGTATCTCCGACTCCTGCAACTCCACCGCAGCTGCGCGTTCCTGGAAGATCGTCGACGTGGTGGTGGTGGCGGTAGCGACGGACGGAGGTGCTGTTCGGGTGCCGCCTTGGAGGAGGGAGAGCAGCAGCAGCCACGCGTTGTCCATCAGCTCACTCGCCACCACGCCTGGGCGACGCGCGGAGTGACTGCTCGTTGCGGACGCCGGACTTTGGTACCCCATCATGAACTCGAAAGAACTCGAAGATGGTGAAGGGACACTGCTGGAGGCTATGAGTGGGTGTGCAGCCACCGCGGAGCACAGCCGAATGCCAAGCAAACACAACGACGGTCCGTTAACACCGCTACTGCTGCTCTTCATGCTCATCCTCTCACCAAGATTCAAAGCCGCCACCGCAGTACGTGAACGGGGGTGGGTAAGCCAGACAAGCAGCCGCTGCGCGTGCGGCAGCAGCCTCCACGCCGGCAGACGAGGGCGGACACGGAAGAGCTGAAGCAGCAGCTCCGCAGCGGCGATGACTGAGCCAGAGAAGTCAGCCGGCGCTCTCGACGGCCCTGCGGTGGCGGCCGGAATGACACGAAGTAGCACGTTGTGGAGGTGATCAAAGAAAAGCAGCGGCACGGTGTCCGCTGGTAACACGCACAGCACCCGCGAACAGGCGCGGAGGGCGACAGCGTTGTCGTCGGTGGTGGTGCTGCTCGCCGTGTTCTCAGTCGCCAGGAGTGTCCGCACGCGGTTGTGCACGACGAGGACGTCATTGTGCGTGGCAAAGGTCGTGAACAGTTTCCACAGCAGCCACCACGCACAGAGGCTGCTTTCATCACCTTGGCAGACTCGATCCCGCGAGAGATCGGTCGTCGGACCTTCTACCGTTGTGGATGATGCTGCATCGGTGGAGGTGCTGCAGCTTGGTGTCAAGCAAAAGAAGTGCGAAAGCGTTTCGCGAAATTGGTGAGCTGCTGCGTCGTCATCGTCGTCGTTGATCGACGGGCTGCCGGGCGCGTCAAAGAACGCCGCGCGCAGCAGCTCCGTCAACGCCCCGCCAGGACTCGTCACGGCTGCAGCTTCGTTCGGTGCGGGCTTCGTGGCGGTGGCGGGAGCGTGAGCCATCGGCTGCTGCGGCTGCGCGGTGTGCTCGGCTGACGTGCACTTTGCTCCGTCATGACGGCTACGCTTCCCCGCTCCATTGCCGCTCCCATGCGTGCGAGGACCGCCCCCTTTGGACGATGTACGTCGTGTGTGCTGCGCGCTCGCCAGGAGCCGCGCGAAGAGCACCCGGAAAACCTCACAGGTGTTTGTGGAGGCCGCGTGATCCGCCGCGGTTGCAGACGTTGCCGAGGCGACGCCGCTGGTCGTCATCCGCACCATCAGCGTGACGGTTGACGTTGCCCACAGACAGAAGATGCGGCGCCAGCACTTCGCCGCCTCGTCCAGAGCCCCGCTCTCGGTTGACGCTGCTTCTGCGGCGCCGCTGCGCTGGGAGGCGATATGCAGAAACAAGTATTGGTCCTCGTCGGCATGGAAGGGCTCCAGAAACGCCATGAGCGCTGCCGCGTTGTTGCTGGTGTTGCTGCTATTGCTGTCCATCAGTTCCGCCAAGGCAGAACGCGCACGTGCGTGGAAGGCGTGTGCTACCTCGACCACAAAGGTCACCGCCTGGCTGTCGCGCAGTGCCTGGAGGCTGCCGCCCGTCGCGCGTGCTCGCCACGCAGCCTGCGCCGCGCTAAGGCTGACTTGATAGAGGAACGCCATCGCACCCATGCACACACCCCCAGCTGCCGCACTCTCCTGCTGCAGAAGGTCCTCCAGAAAAAAGAGGTGCTTCACGAAGCGGGCGTGAAAGAGCAGTTCGCACAGCTCCCGCAGCTCCTCCTCGAAGGAGAGATCCTTCAACGCGGCGACTTGTGCGGCGACGGCGTCCGCGTCTGCCTCTGCGAGAGATGCTGGCGCGCCAAGGTCGCTCAACACTGTCGCCGGTACCTTGATGGACTCCACGTACGCCACCGACATCCCGCTGCGCGACAGCTGGGGCGGCGTGGCAGTGGTGGTGGTCGTGGTCGCTGACGCACGCATCCGTGCGACGAGCGCCTTCCGCAGCACCTCGGCTGCCCGCGGCTCACTGCGCACGACGCACAGCACGAGGCCCAGCAGCTGCTCCGCGAGTTGCGTAAAGTGGGCCACTGCTTTCATGGACAGCGATGACGCCGCTGCTCCGGCATCCACTGCCGCATCGGCGGCAACACTGCTGCTCTTGTTTAGCTTACGCCATGCGCGTGCCAGGTGTGCGATCGCACGCACCGTGTGCGTCAGCACCGTGGGCCAGTACGGGTTGTGACCGACGGACCCATAGGCACCGATCAGCGAGGTCACCAGCGCCGACCACTGCTGCGTGAGACTGGTGGTGGCCGCCGCCGCCGCCGCCTCAAGTGCGGAGTCAACAGATGGCGAAGAGGGAGAGGTGGAATGGAGGACTTCATCGCAGAGCTCTTCGGCTGAAAGCGTCACGTACACGTCCACCAGCGCACGCAACGTGGTGCCGGGAATGCAGCGCAGACAGCACGACAGCCATGCGGTGTCGAACAGCACAGTACCGACGGCAGCAGGAAGGACGACGTTGGCGGCGGTGACCGCACATACGTCAGACGAGGAGGACACTGCAACGCGCACCGTGGAGGACCGCGCCAACAGCGCCATCATCGCCGCCCGAGCATGTTTCTCCTTCCCGAGAGCAACCAAGCTCACCCAATCCTCTGCGTTCATCTGACTCGCCAGGAGTAGCGACACGTAGTCGCGCGCATCCGGCTGCGGGGGACGACGATGCTGGAGGTGGTGTTGCCTGCCTGCGTGGTCTTTTCCTTGAATGCAGTCCCACATATAGGCCACCATGTCGTGCAGCTGCTGCGCCGGACCAGCGGAGGTGCCAAGGGCGGCCGTGACGGTACGCGCCAACGAGAGCCGCTGCTGGACAAGAGAGGGCAGAAGCAGGGAGACGGCGGAGGACGGGACACCGTCCATCGCGTTCTCCTCCAGCAACGGCTGAAGATCTGTCAGCGTCAGGGTGCCAATGAGCTGGCCGACATCGGTGCTCAGCTGCCATAACGTCTCGTCCAGCATGACGAGGTAATCGTGGATTTGCTGACTTCCCAGGTCGTGCAAGCACAGCGCCGTCACCGCACGACACTGACGGATGGTGCACACATGCTGCAGCACGACTGCCCTCTGCTGTTGTTGTTGCTGCTGCTGTTGCTGGGCAGCCTCCACGCGCTTCATGAACGAAGAGGTCAGCAGCAGCTCCAGCTGCGTTGTCTGCTCTAGCACGGCGCTGGCGGAGACGGAGGTCGGCACAACCCCTTCCAGCACCGCCTCCATCACCTCCAGCGTTAGAAGCGTGCGCTGCATCCGCGCTGCCGCGTGGGCGGAAGCTGTGCCGTGCCGCTGCGCATGTCTCTTCGCTTCTTCATCTGATATAGCCTCGTCGTCGATGCTGGTGTGACTCGCCGCCCGCTCGTCTGCCCCGTCCTCCTCCAGCGACGAGGCAATGCTAGTGAGGTGCAGCAGCAGGCTCTCCGGGTCGAGCGAGGTACCGGCGGCGTCGGCCAGTGCGCTGCGCACACGACTACGGCGAAACACGCCCCGCAGCGCCACCAGGTTTAACTGTTCCTCTGCTTCCGACACGGCGGTATCTTGACCCTCTTCGTGTGATGGATTACTGCTGGTGGATGCTGCTGCTGCACCACGTCCGAGGAGGGCGTCTACGAAGTGCGGTAGCTCGTTGCTGCGACCCACTCGGCGCGTGACATCCTGCAGAAACCGAAGGAGTGCCTCTGCCCACGACACGCTGCTCTTCTCCTCGCTTCCGTCCGCGGCGTTGTGCGTTTGATGCTGGGAGGTGGCCGCGGAGGCGGTGCGTGCGACAAGGCGGAGGACGGTGGCGAGGTTCATGTCCACCACCTGCGGCGCGACCGTCTCGTACGCGGTGAGACACGTCGACAGCGCCTCTTCCACCTGCTGACGCGTGGCGGCGTTGTCGGATGGGGACAGGTTGGCACGACCCACCGTTGCCGAGGCGGCGGCGGCGGCGTTGACGAAAAAATCTTCTTCGGTGCTCGCCCCATCCACGCTGCGCATCGGCGCTACTGCTGCGTCACTAGATGCCCCATCGCGGCTGTCCACGTCATCATCTTCTTCTGCTCTGCCGTTGCTGTTGGCTTTGACGTGGTGGTCACTGTTGCCGCCGCCCCGCATGTGTGACGGCCGGTGCTGCTGTACCTGTTCCTGTGTCTGCGATCCACGGTGCACATCCAGCAGCGGCGCCACGACTTTAGCGAAGAGCAGGCCAAGGCACTCGTAGCCCATTCCTTTGTTGTAGCGAAGATCCTGCGGCAGGCTGAACAGGGGCGCCACCGCGGCGAGCTTTCCGGTGGCGTCAACCGCCGACGCCGCCACTGCCGCGTTCCGATTCGTCTTCGCCTTGGCGGCCGACGTGCTCATCAGCGATGCCTTCACCACGGCAAACATGCGAGCGATGCAGCTCCACGAAATGCCGCGGAGACCGTAGGCGTCCAGCAACTCCACCGGGTACGTCTCCATGAACCGGTGCAGGCCAAGCGTCAGCTGCTCAAGCAGAATCAGCGGCAGATTTGTGTTGCCGTCTTCGGACTCGTGCAGCTGCCGTTCCCCCGGCGCGAGAGGCCCACCGGCATCACCACCCTCGTCCGCTCCCCCGCTCCGTCCGGAGGCCTCCCCGCCGGTTCCCAAGCTCGTCGTCGACGGTCGCAGGACGGAGAGGAAAGAGAGGTACGACGCCGCGGAATGCTTCGAAAAGGTCGACAGCAGGGAAACCCGAGAAGCCAACGAAGTGACGCTCCCAGCGACGCTGTCTGTCCCTGCGTGGTCCGCCATGTGAGAAGGCAGAGACGTCGCCGCTGCCGCCGCGCCGGCGTTGGTGACACTGTTTCCGTGGCGGCTCGCGTTGCTGCTGATCGAGTCGGTGTCACTCGACCGCGAGGACACCGAAGAGGAGCGACTGCCCTTCACGCCTTCCGCCTCGAGTTCGGTTCTGGCGCTGCTTCGGCTGTCTTTCTTTGACCTGGATGTCTTTCCCAACCCACGCCGGGCACGGGACTGTTGCAGCAGGACGAGACGTCGCTGCTCCTGTGAAAAGGAGGCCCAGGCGTCGTCGTGGCAGAAGCTCTCGAAGAAGAAGGGCGCGCTCACGCACCACTGCGCCAGCACCAGCGCGGCTCGCGCGTGCGTGACGGCATCGACGCTACCGTTGTTCGATCGTGCATGGCTGTCATTAGTATTACCACTGTTCTTTTGGTTGGGTGAGACGCCCTCTACTTCTAGGAGGGACTCCACCAAGTCAGGGTCCACCGGCGGGGTCGTCGTGAAGGTATAGAGAGCGTACTCGGAGGCCTGACGGATGTTGTGTTGCATGAGCCGCAGCTCGTCTTCGCGGAAGTACACGACGTAACGCGTTGCCCGATTGCACGCGGTGCTGGAGAGCAGCCGACTCAGCCAGTGCTGCACCTCATCGCTGGCACGGCAGATGGCCTCCGGAAAGGCGCTCGCGCGAGACGCGGCGGCGGCGGCAGCGGCTCTCACAGATGTCAGGGCACCGTGCAGCATGCTGAGACGCTGAAAGAGAGAAAAGGCGGAGAACAAATTTGCTGCCGAGGCGGAGGTGGAGGCGTGCGTGGAGACACGTACGTAGCGCCGCAGCAGCGCCAACAGCGATTGCTGCTGCTGCTGCTGCTGCTGCTCACCTGATTCTTCATCCGACGTCACACTGGTAGTCTGCAACGCGCTGGGCGGCTTGTTCTTCTGCTGTTGCTTGTACTTGTTCGCCACTTGCTTCAGTAGGGCGGCACAGGGACGCGTGCTGTACAGATCGGCAACGGGGTAGCTCGCCTGCACACGGCGCAACACCTGCGCCGCTGATGCTGTCAGCACCAGGCCCTGTGCCAGCATCTGCTCGTGAAGGAAAGCGCTGTCCTCCTTCCATTTCACGGCGCTTTGCGGGTGCGTCGCGAAGAGGACGAGCACAAGGTCCAGCACGTTCGTCAGGAGATGTGCTGTTGCCTTGGTAAAATCATTGGACGACGCGTTGCAGCGCAGTGCACGTCCGCTGCCAATTGCGAGCGTCATCTCTTTCAGCGTCGTCAACAGCTGAAGGGCTGCTGCGTAGTCATCTGGGAAGAGCGCTGAGGGGCTCGCTGCGCTGGTCGCTGCGGCTGCGGTTACCTCCAACACGTGCTGGGTGGTGAGGGCAACGGCGAAGCTCATGGCGTAGACGAGCGCATCCGTAAAACGCGCAGGTGCGGCCGTCGTCGTGCACCCGTTCCACCCCCGCTGCGCGTCCTCATCACCACAAGAAGCGTTCAAACCTGCGCGCTTCACACCATCGCTGGCGTCGTTGTCGCTGATACTGCTGATACCACCGTGACCACGGACGGCCTGCACGGCTTGCTTCCACGTCTCCAGCAGCGTCAAGGCATACACGTTGACGCGCTTCGTATCCTTGATGGAGGTGGCGACGAAGTCTTCGGTGCTGTGTCGCTTCAGGCCGAGGTAGCCGTACCTCTCCAGCTTCTGGATGGCGGCGCACGAGATCATGTCGCGAAGTACCTCGCTCGTCTGCAGGAGCGTTTCATGCAGTTCGGGAATGCGGCTCGGTGTTGACGCAGCAGCAGCAGCAGCAGCACTATCCAAAATACACCGCAAACCGAACAAGGAAGCGTCACAAGCTGATGAAAAGAAGAAAAACAAAAGAGAATACGGGCACCGATCTGCTTACCTTAAGCAGCCCCGTTTTTTCTTTCTTTAGAGGATGTTAATAACTTATCTGTGAAAGACCGAAGCCCGAATCACGCTACACCGGTTTTTCCTCGCTGAAAGGTCCGACCTGCGCCGACACTCAATTAGAAAAGAAAAAACAAGAACACAAAAAGAGGTCGTTGCGACGCGCGGCCTTTCGAAGGTTGCTAGACGTGATGCGTTGCGTGCGAGATCGGTTTTTTTTTTTAGAAAGAAAAGAGACGGAGAGAAGGGGAGTCGGGTTTGCCAAGGCAGGAAAGATGAGCAGGAAGAAGAAGCCGTCGAGCTTGTTTGCGCTAACAAACATACGCAGAATAGCATTCACCGCTGTGAAGAGGAACTCGAAGTCGTGCAGTATTGGCCGGAAGCAAAACGCCAAAAATCAAAGCAAACGTGAATGACACGGCCGGGATGTATCGGATGTGCCTCCCTCCGAAAGGATGGAAAGCAAGCGCGCCGCCCGCTGTTTGAATATGCATACTATTACGTACAAAAGCGACTTCAACAACACGCGTTCAGAGAACTAACTCTCAATAAATATATATATATATATATATATATATATATATATAGTAGTAGTATATGT
>NW_015438384.1:257964-336933 GCF_001293395.1 Leptomonas pyrrhocoris
ATATATATATATATATATATATATATATATATATAGGTGTATATGTGTATTGGAAGACAAGCGAGATTTGCGTGTGCGTCGTGCACCACGTCAGTGCCGCCTGCTGCGTTGGAGCCAAACACGGCCAACGTGTTCCTACCGTGTCTCCTTCTGCGCATGCAAACGGCATGGAGGCTCCCACGGCACCGCAAACGGGACTTTAACGTACACTTCACTTATGGAAACGATGCGGAAGGCTGCCACGGCGAACACACACACACACACAGACACATACACAGAGACCCGCACAGGCAACAATATATGTATATATATGAAGTACAATTAAGTGTTAGGCAGACAACAGAAAGGTGAGTGAGGGGGCACACTCACGCGAAGAAACTGTTAAGGGGGGAGAAACAATCACAACACCACAACGAACGTGCGCCCCCCCGCCCTCTCCCATAGAGGAATCCATTTTTCTTTTCTTAAAGGCACACCGGCAGTACAAGAAGTCACACACGCACACACACAGAGACACACATAGAAAAACCTGCAAGAGAGGAGTATATATGTATATACACACCGTCACCGCACCACGGCAAATCTAATGCCGTCCTCACAGAGGTTTTCTTTTTCCCCGCCCCCCCCCCCCCTTCTCTTGCGCTCGCACGTTTGAGGGTGGAATCGCAACTGCGCTCCGTCTACATTAGTAATCGTGATAAAGGAAGCAAACGAGAAGAGAGAAAAACAAAACGATGTCGAGGGAAACAAAATATCCCGAACGCATCGGAGGCACGACACACACGTGTATTTGTCTTTTCCTGTTCAGCACAGTGTCATCTTCTGTGCTGCGTACTAGTTCTCGTACACGGGGGTATCCGCTACAGCGCGCTGCCGTGCCACGGCGGCCGCATCGTAGGGCCGCACTTCCGGCTCGCCCGACAACGGCAGGACACCCTCGCCGCGATCCCCGGTGCCCAGCACACCGTTCTGCACCGCCCGGCCACCATCCGCACCAGATGCGAGCACCGGCAGCGTGTTCTGCGCCATGCGACGCTCCAGGTAGTGATCCACACTCTTCTTCAGACGCTGTTCTGTTGTCTTGGTGAAGGGTGCGGCGAGGTTATTGGACTGCACCGCGAGCGACACCCCCTGCCGCTCGGCTTCGGCGCGCATCGCACGGTCCAGCAGCGTGCGACCGATCTCGCGGCACTGATCGCTGCTGAGGATGGCCGGCCTGCCCCCACGGCCGCGGCAGTACAAGGTTAGCTGTTCCATAATACTGCGCTTCGCCCGCGTGCGCCAATCGGCGGTGCCGCCGCCGCCAGCCGTTGCGCTCGCCGAACCGTTCATCGCCTTCCGTGACACACTCCCCCCACGACGGTGGCGCCGCGCACCGTTGGCGTTTACCTTTTCTCCGTTCACGCCACCATCGTCGTCCCCGTCGCGCTCGCTGAAGACAGACCCGACCGAGGTGGCGCGTGAGGACACCACGGAGGCGCCGTCGGAAGCGGAGGAGTACGCCCCGCTCATGCTGCCTCCCCGCTGCTGCTGCCGACGGTGTGGACGACGCAGCCGCGGCTCGCTGTCGAAGACGTACGGGTAGGAGCTCGGTGCGGCGCTGTGGGCGGAGTAGGAGACCTGCGACGCGTCGTCGTCGGTGCGCAGGGCATCCTCGGCGTGCGGACCCGTGGCGCCAGCGTCATCGACGGGGGCCACGCTGGCCGTGAGATCGCCCACGGAGGCCAGCACGTTCTGTGACAGACCGGCACCGGCAAAGTCGGGGTTGAGCGCCACCGTCTCCACCGTGACGGGCGCCTCGGCGTCGCAGCGGAGGGCGTGGAACTGAAAGAAAGCCTCGCGGCGCTGCATCACGCTCGACGCGGCGAGCCGCTGCTGCTGAAGTTGCTGCTGCTGTTGGTGGCTCATCGCCGGCGAGGGTGAGCCAAACTGCGCCGAGGAGGACGCCGTGTTCCCACTAAAACTGTTTATATCGAGAAACGAGGCCCCATCGCGGGCGGTGACGGCCATGCGGTCGTAGCGCTTCTCCGCGTGCTCCTTCATGCGCCGCACCATCGTGGAGTGTGCCTGGCTGATGTAGGAGGTCGGCAGCACCTTCTGCGCCTCCGCCCCCACGTTCGCGAGCATCATCATATCCCGTGCACGGCGCCATTTCTCCATCGGCTTTGGCACCGCGTAGAAGCCGGTTTTGCTCAGTCCACGGAAGTTCGACTTCAGCTCCTCATGCTGACGACGCTGCAGGATGTAGCGGCGCATGACCTCGGCGCCGTCCTCGCGGGGGGCCGCGTCCACGCTGCGCAGGTGATCAACCAAGGTGACCACCGTCGCATCCTGGAAGGTGCGGGTGCGCCTCTGCACGGCACGACGAGCTCGCGCGGCCGCCATGCGATCGAACGCGATGGCCCTCGACGGCATCTGCTTGCCCACGAGGCGCCGCACGGTCTCCGCGACGCTCAGCGGCGCCTCCAACTTCGCGATGGCCTCGTCCAACGCGTCCTCCTCGCTCTGCCCCGCGGCGGACGACGCGTGGTGCTGACGGGTGGTCAGCGCTGCCTCGAGAAATGCTCTCTGCGCGGCCCTCTGCCGCAGCTCGTCGTCAATCGCGCGTACCACTTCGCCCTTCTGCAGCGTCAGCAGCAAACCTTCGCTGCTCGCCTCCTGTGCCAGCTGCTCGTACTCGTAGTGAATCTCCATCAGAAAAGGCTGTGCGTAGGGGCAGGACCCGAACAGGCCGGAGACGTCGTGGAGGGCGCTCGTCGCGTTGAGGGCCGCCAGAGCCTGACCCATGCGGTTGCCGGAGCGCAGGCTGCGGGGGGGATGGCGATGCGGTTCGTGTCCGCGACGGAGCCGATCAGCGTCACCGCCTTCCCCGTTGCCTTCCGCTTCCTCCACTTCGTCCTCGTCGTCGGTGGAAAACAAATCTTCCTCCAGCGCGGCCCAGGAGTCGCCTGCGTGCGGCTTCTTCGCCTTTTTGTGGTTGCTGCTCTGCCCATTCCGCTCGTCCGTGCCTTCGCCGTCGCCGTCCGCCGCTGCCTTTACTTTCTCCGGCTTCACCTTGCTGTTGTGGTTATACCGCTGCTCAATGGCCATCGCCGCGAGCAGCTCATTATCGTCGTCTTCACTATTCGCGCTGACGTCGGCGCCGTGCCGAATCGTGGGGGCAGACGTGATGTCCTCCCGCTCGCGCTTCGCCGCTGCCTTGGCCGCCCTCTTCGCCTCCTTCTCCCTACGCTTTTCCTCCTTGCGAAGCTTCTTCTCCTCGTGGCGGCGGCGACGTGCGTCATCGTCGTCAACATCGTCATCCCCATCATCCTCAAGCAGCAGACGCAGATCCGATGCCCTCGCCCTGTCGTGATCACCACCGCCGTCTTCTTCCTCATTCAAAAGGTCCGGGCGGTCACCTGCACCGCCGACAGCATCACCAGCGTCATCACCACCACTGCCGCTGCTCTGAAACCCTTCTAGGATCTGCTGTGCCATGGCCACGCCGAGCGCCGCGGCGGGGTTCGACATCTTTGCCGTATCATGCGGGTCGTACTCGCTGACTGCGGCGTCGGCCACCATGACGTTGCTGTCGAGACCGAGGAGGTACACGACGGTGTGTCCTGGCGGGAGCGCCGTGTCGGCGAGCTCCTCGGCGGGGAAGACTAGGGCGGGCTGGTAGACATCCTCGTAGAACGCCCACCGCAGCTTCGATGTGTTGGTCATGCTAGCACCTTGGCGCTTCTTTCTTTCACGCAATTTCTTTTAGAAACGAGGTGCACTTTAGAAGGTTACAAATACTTATAAAAAAGAAGAAAGTGTGAGGAAGATCGCAAGCAAAGAAGGCACAAACACGCGCGTTTGCCGAACACAACCTCTCTCTCCCCCTCTCCTCTCTCTCACACACAGCTTTTAATCAAAGGGCTTCAATGCCTGCCACACACACACACACGCACACAACACCGTTTGATTGCAGCAACAGGGGAGAAAAACAGCAAATACCAAAAAAAGCTCAGAAAAAAAAACAGCAAAACAAACAGAGACGAGAATACGCCTAAAGAAGTGGGCGAAGCACACGTAGACTCAACCGCGTTCACTCCACTTTAGCAGTTCGTGAGCTGTGGCGTGCTGGGAGGCGTCGAGAGCAGAGACGTGCGAGAAGATCGAAGGCTAAGTCGATTCACGAGGAACGGAGGAGAAGCAGGAAGAAGGAAAAAAGATTTGTCGAACTGCGTAGCGACGCCTCTTCAAGACAACGGACACTGAGATTGATGTGAGCAACGATGAAGAGCCTCTTATTCGAGTGCGCACGAAATTGCGCCGAGTCTGACCTCTCATTCTTTTCCGCTCTTTGACCTGCCCGCATGAGCGCTGCTTATGGCTGCTCCCTGCCCTTTTCAATCACCTTCTCTTTCGCGGTCTGTGTTTCATTCTTTTACTTGATTTTTCGTTTCTTCCAGTTTTAGCTTCCTCCCACCCACCCACACACACACTGTTTGGCATGTTCCACCGAACCATCCCCATACACGCGTAAATCCGAAAGACACCCCAACGGCCACTTACTGCAGAAGTAAACAACCGAAGAAGGGAGACATTAAAAATAATAATGGGAAGACAAACCAGGAGCACTTACCTACGGCGGCGACGACGACCACCGCCACCGCCGCCGCCACCGCCGCCGCCACCGTTACCACCACGTCGTCGCGGTGAGCGCCCTCTGCGACGACCGCGTCGCCTGTGATCATCGTCATCGTCATCGTCGTCGTCGCTGCGGTGGCTGCTGCTGCTGTCGCTGTCCTCGCTGCGCCGACGTCGTCTTCCTCGTCTGCTGTTGCTGCCGTGCCGCGCTTCTCTGCTGCTTCGACTGCCTCTACCACCCCGATCAGCGCGGTGTCGTGCGGTGGCAGAGGAGGAGGACGACGCAGCGGCCGCGGTATTGCGCTCTCGCTCCCGAGTCGTCGTCGTGGCCGTGCTGCCGCCGTTCTTGTTGCGGTCGTTCCTATCCTTTTCCTCGTCGTCTGTCGTTGCGACCGCCGCGGCGTTGTCGGCCAACGCCTTCTCCACGTCACCGTAGTGAATCGGCACGATCTTGATCACCGCCGCGTCAATGGCGGGGTGGCGCGTGCGCTGGTCAGCCATCCACTTTTCAACTTCCGACTGGGTCACCTTCGCCACTCGGGCAACCACATCGAAGTTGATCTTCCGCTGCCGCACAAAGGCCTGCGGGGAGATGAAGTAGTGCTTCCGCGTGACGGGATGCAGAAACAGCGGCGGCTGACTCGGTCCGTGGTGCGGACCGGCAAAACCGTACTGCCCACGACCAGAGTTGTAGTACACCGACCAGCTGGAGAAGAGGGCCGGGTAGGGAGCCCCGATGGCGGGGTAGGAGCGGGGGATGACCTTCCGAAGCACCTCCTGCTGCTCCTCAGGGGTCAGTGCTTTCGAAAAGCCGGGGCGTCCATCACGGCCGCGCTTTACACCACCACCACCACCAGCTGCCGCCGGGGTTGACGGGCCACTCCGACTGCCCCGATAGGAAATGCCCAGCAGCTCCATCGTGGCGACGTCGAGGAAGACGCTGCGGCGTCGCTGGTCCGCCAGCCACGTCTCCACGTCTGCTTGCGTGAGCTCCGCGGGCGGTGGCAGGCCGGTGGCGAGGGCCTCCTCCCGGTGCATGTCGTTTGCCTTTGCACACACCTGCATCGCCGTGGCCTCCGCGGATGCGCCGGGCTCCTGCAGAAAAGCTTGCGGCGTTGCGAGGTACTCCTTGCCGTCCCCTGGGTGCGCGTACGTCGGCGCAGATGTCGTCGTGGCGGCGGACGACGCAGGCGTGCTCTCTGCTTCCGCTGCCGTCTTCGCAGGAGCCGATGTGGCACCGTCGGCCGTGTTGCCGTTGTCGGCAGTTCTGGAAAAGCAGTACCGCCCAACGCGGCGGACCAGGCGACAGGTCCAGCCCTCGGGTAGAGCACTCGCAAAAGGCGTGCCAGAGGCGGGATAGCTGCGCATCGTCTCAGTCCAGTCCACGCGCCACTGCTGCGCTGCGGTGCTGGCGCCACGTGCGCTGCTGTTGGTGTTGTAGCCGCTTCCCGTCCATTGCCCAGGCGCGGAGGTCCACACCGGCGGCTGCGGCTGCGCCCAGCTCTCCCCACTCCCTTGCACGTTGCCCGTCTCGTTATTGTGGTTCCACCGCGAGTTGGCGTTGAGTGACGTACTCGTGTGACTGCTACTGTTGAGGCGACGCGACGGAGGCTGGTAGTAGAACGTGCTGGGGATCTTCGCGGCCGCGGCGTTGACCTTTTGCTGCTGATTTGTGTTGAGGTACCACTCACGGTAGGTTGCCCCGTGCAACGCCGCCGTCGCCGGGGGCTCAACAGAGTTCAGCTGCGCGAGGAGAGCCCCGAAGTGGGTGATGGGGTCGTCGCTCATGGAAAGCAGGTAGGCTTCCCGCAGCGCTGCGTAGGCCTCGTTGGTTTGCAACGATCGCAGCGCCGTTTCCATTAGCTGCGTCGCCTCCGCCTCTCCGACCGCTGGTGACGTGCCGTCCTCCTGGGTCCGCTGCTGGAGCTCGATGAAACGCAGAAACACCCCACAAAAGGCGCCGGCTTCGCGGCTCAGCGCCGGCGCGGTCTGCGAGCGGGACAGGACGGTGAGGCAGTAGTAGTAGTGATCACGACGGACACACACACTCGGCCGCGTACTCGTGGCACCTGTGTCGCTCTGGACGTTGGTGTTGCAGGTGAGCACGCGCGTGGCGAGCGGCGCGGCATCGCACGCGTCCGCCGCAATGTAGAGGCGAAGCAGCGAGCGGTAGAGCGCGCCGTCCGGTCCCCAGAGCTGCGGCAGCGCGCTTTCACTGGTCGTCGACGCGTCCGCCTCGGGAGACGGCGACAGCTCAAGGGCGTCGGCGAACGCGTTGACGTAGTCTTGCTCCTTGCTGCAGGCGCAGCAGGCGTCGCGCTGGTCCGGCGACAGGTTCGCAAGCACCACGTCCATCGTGTTACTCAGCAGCGACACGAACTGCTTCACCGCCGTCGCGCTTGTGCTGCGCGTTGAGGGCGAAGAGGCAGTAGCGCCGCCTTCTTTTTCTTCCACGCTGCCCTGCGCCTTCACGACCGCAAAGCCCTTCAACCACCGCAGCAGAGGACACCAATGGGCCAACAACTCGCGGACGAGCGGCGCACTCGCACGCGGATCGCGACGCAGGGCCGTCGTTAACACCACTCGTACAACGCGCTCCTCCATCAAGAAGGCCGGCGCGTAGGGCAGGAAGCGGCGCGCAAAGGCGCGTGGGTAGTGGAAGGCTAACAGCAGCGCCAGGTCTACGCCGGCAGGGGTGCGCAGGAGATAGGGCAGCAGCGCCGGAAGCTGAATTTCGATTTCGTCGACGTCGTCCTCCTGCTGTCCTTCGAGCTTCTCCTCCGTGAGCGTTTCGTCTTCAACGCCGCCGCCGTCATTCGTCCTCGCCGGCGAAGTCGACGCTTCTTCTGCGGCGTCGGCAGAACGCACTGGGACGGTTGAAGCCGCCACCTGCCCATCGGCGCGCTGCGGCACCCACGCGGCCGACCACGCCTGCGCCGTCGTCTCTGCCGTCGCGCCGATCAACAACGCGCGCGCGACCCGTGCCCGGTACCCTGCGACGTCGTTCGCCTGCTCCACCGTTGTTGTCGTGGTTTTGTGGAGCAGCCGTCCGATTAAGCCGATGTTGCGTTGTATAAACTCGAGGAGTTCCGTCATTTCGGTGTTGGGCGGCGGAGTGCCCTTCGCTGCCGCCTCTGCCGAGACGTAGTGCAACACGCAGCTGGACGTCGCGTCGCCGGTTTCTGCTGCGTCGGCCGCTTCGATCTCGTCTAGCGCTGCCTCGCCATCGAGAGGGAGTGGCAGCGTCTGCACGGCGGTCGCTGCGGCCCAGGAAGCGGGAAAGGCAGCCTGAACACGTTCTTCCAGCTCCTCCGTGATCTGCGCAGCCTCCTGCACGTGTGGCGGGGGCGGCGTGTACATCATCTGCTGCTGCTGGTTGTTGTAGCCGTCACTGTAAAGACCACCACTCTGCTGCTGCTGAAGCGGCGGTGGTGGAAAGTTCTCCTGGCTCCAGCCCTGTGGGTAGCCGTAGTTATCAGGATTGCCGTTGTACGCGTAGCCGCCGCTGTTACCGTCATTCATGGCCATCATCATCGGGTCCTGCATCTCCCACCCCTGCTGCTGGGGCGGGTAACCGATGTTGCTCGTGCTGTTGGGGTCAGCATTGGAGAAGGGCGTGTCGTAGGAAGGGTCGTAGTCACCGAGAATGCCACCCCCGCCGGTGTCGGCGTCGCCTCCGGTAGGACCCTCAGCGGGTGCCGGACTCGTGGCAAAGAAGCCGTTGTTGTCGTCGTCACCGTTGGTGCCCTGCTGCGGCGGTGGGCCGAATGCGTTCCCCCAGGCCTCCGGGCCCTCGCTCGGTCCCCAGCTGTGCAGGTTGCCGCCACCGGTGGCCCCACCGCTGCGCGGATGCGTCTGCGCCGCGTCCATCGACCACGAAAGCAGTCCTTCTTTTTCATACGGCGAAGCAAACCCAGATGCCGCGGACGATGGCTGCTGCTGCTGCTGCTGCTGCTGCTGCTGGAGACCACCGGTCACAAGAGGACCGCTGCCGCCGGACGGGTCGGCGTGCCGCTGCGGTTTGCCGTGCGCAAGAGCGGCGTTCGCCTCGTCATCATCATCTTCCGACTCTTCCACCAGCGGTGGGTAGTCCGTCGGGGGCGGCGGAGGGGCGGGTGCGTCGGGTGCCAGCACCGCATACGGCGCCGGCCCGCCAGGGCGGGGGTACGCCGCATACCCTCCGTCGTTCCTCCCCGCGTAAGCAAGGAAGGGCGGCGGGAAGTACGGTTGCTGCTGTTGCTGCGGCGGTGGCAGCAGAGAGCCATGGCCCCCGTCTGGTGGGCCGGGAAAGGGCGGGTAGCCGTAAGGACCGTCGCCGAACCCACCGCTGGCCATCGGAGGCGGTTGTTGCGGTTGCTGCTGGCGGGGGTCCACCCAGCCGTAGCGGCCACCTACGTCAAACGGAGGAGCTTCCATCGGTGGAGGTGGGGGTGGTGGAGGCGGTGGGAGCGCCCCTTCCGCACCCACCGCTCCCTTCCCGCGTCGACCACGGCCCACCGCGTCTCCCTTCTTGGCCGGTTCAGCCGCAACGGCGTTGTACTGTTTCAGCAGTGCGTCGATGTCCGCAATGCCTTCCTCGTCCTCTGCGAGCGCCGTGGCGGCTGCCGCTGCGTTGCTTGTCGCTGCAGGCGGTGGACCAGACAACACGTCTGCCGTGGCAGAGTCCATCGTATGCTGCTCCGCCGCAAGGGAGGAAAGCGTCGCTTTGCTCGCCTTTTTAGCGAGACCGCTGAAGATGTCGATGTCGTCCGCCGCCGTCATCACCCACGCCGGCGGTGGCCCCTCCCCACCGGCCACCGCCTCTTCATCCGCGTCGCTCGCGTCATCGTCGTCGTGGTGGTCGTCCGCGCCGGTCTTGCGCGCCCCGGCCGCCCCGGCTTCCCGCTCCTGGAAGCCTTTCCGCAGCAGTTCTGCCTTCTTCCGCTCCTCCAGCTCGCGCTTCTGCACAAAGTACGGCACACCCTTCTGCAGAAACTCGTGCTTGCAGTTCGCCTGGGTGACGAGGACGCCGTAACGACGGAACAGGTCCGCCTGGAACCTGTAGGAACAGAAGTAGTTCCACAGGAAGGCGTACACCGCCTCCGGCCGCTTCACCGGGACGTAGAACACGCCCGGCTCGTAGCCCTCGACCACGTTGATGTCCACCGTCTTGGTCTGCCGCATCGGCTCCAGCAGAAAAGCCACCTCCTCGGCGGAGATGCCCTTGCCGTCGTGCAGCGTGCGACGGTAGTCGACCACTTGAAACGTGGCGTTGGGGGGGTGCTGGAAGATTATCATGCCGTAGTGCGCGCGCAGCCCGGCCGCCTGCAGCTCCGTCAGAATGCGCCCCGCCAGCCGCGAGTCCCGGCCGAGGGTGACGACCATCTGCGACAGCTCCGCCTCCTTCTTCACGAAGCGCAGCGTCGTGATGGCGGTGGAGGCGTTCTGGTACTGCAGGAGGTCGAGAAAGTACTGCACCATCTGCGCGGCGTACTCGGACGGCGTGGTGTTCTCGGGCAGCGTGCCCTCCAGCGAAATCACCAGCGTCGAGGAGGGGCGGATGGGCTCGCGGTCCTGGATCCGCTCTCGACGCTGCGGGTAGAGCTGCAGCTCCGCCACGTTTGCCGGCAAGTCAAAGCGAATCTCCCGCCAGTGCTTCGGCGGCACGAGCTGCACGAGCCCAATGAGCTTGCGGTAGTAAGCAAAGACGGTGTGCACGTCCGCGTCATCTGGCGGGGCAGGGATCTCGTCGTACATCTTCTGCTGCTGCAGACGCCGGTTGTGCGCCTCGGCGCGGTCGGCGCCGCCGTGGTAGTCGGTGAAGAGCTGCGACTCGCCCATGTCCACTTCCTCCTCCTCCCCGCCCTCTCCTTCGTGTTGTGCATGCGGCTGGTTGTCGTGCTGCTGCGGATCGCTGTGGCCGGGGTAGGCCGTCACATCCACCCCACTCGGATCTTGCAGCGGCTGCGGCGCGTAGTGGTCGTTGCGGCAGGGATCCCCGTACTCCTGTTGCTGCTGCAGGTGCTGCTGCACCTCCCCCTCTTGTTGAAGTGGAGGCGGTGGTGCGTAGAGGTCAGCACCACCACCGCCAGCGGTGTCGCGAGCTGCGTGTTCGCCCTCTTCGTGCCCGTGCGTGCCACCGTAGGCGTCTGCGTCCATCGGAACATAACGCGGGCCGCCTTGAAGGCTGTCGTCCACCGGCATCGTTAGCGCTTCGGAAGAGGCGCCGTGCAGGTTTGCGCTTCCTTCTGGCGTGAGATCCGCACCGGTATCGAGGCCAGACGCCGTTGTCGTGCCTCCGCGCTTTTGAAAGCTGAACATGATGATTCTACCTCTCCCCCTTTTTTTTTTTGGAGGAGTGTGTGAGTGTGTGTGTGTGCCTTGGAAGCAGCGGTGGTGGTGGAACGTCGAGTGGCCGTATTGCGTGTAAGCCGCAGCGGATCTCAACGTGTTGGATTTGTCTTCAAAAAACACAAAAACATAAGGCAGCTACTGCTACAACAACAACAGCAAATAATGCAAGGCTTTATTTAGTTTTCTCTCTCCTGTTTTTAAATAACGCTGGCGAGCTGCCGCCGTTAAACGAATCACGCCCGCGTCCTTTTTGTTTGTTCTGTGTTTGTATGTGGTGCGCTTTACAAACTGTCTTTGCTAAACCGCACACTGAGGCGCCAACTTCCTTTTCTTTTTCCTTTTAGTAAAGACCCGACCGAGGAAAAGGAGTCCGCGCGTTCTCGCGAGCACTTGCGCTGCTTCACCTCACACTTCGCCCAAACCGCAACAGCGTCAAAAGCTTTGCTAGGCACGCTTTGATTGGTTGTTACTGTAACTTCACTCAATCGTTGTGTTTCTAAAGCCCGAAAAAAACTAAAACAAAAAGAGGAGGAGAGAGAGAGAGAGACAAAGAGGAAACGAATGGCGGTGCAGCAGTAACAACAAAATAAGAAGAGTTTGTACAGCGCAGCCGCAAACACAAACGCGAAGCGAGCGGCTTCGCCTCTCCCGTCGCTTGTCCGCAAACACGCCCGTGAAGAAAGATCTCCCTTTGTGCATCGCCTTTGACAAAGCAAAAAGGCACATGTGAAAAAGCCGCATACGTGTGCAGTGACGATACGCTGCCTCACTGGGCAGGGAGAATCAGAAACGAAAACACCATAGAAGCCAGTGCACCGTAGCGTACACGGGTGAGCGCCCCAAGTCGTGACGCAGGTCAGCGTGGCACCGTTCATTCGCAGTTCGCTGTGCTGTGTTTCTTCAGTCATTGTGTCTAAGAAGGAGACGAGGCGCTCTTCCTGCGGAGAGAACAGAGAGAAAAATGAAAATCAGCATACATACGCATATGTGTATGTCGGCCAAGAAAACAGAACCCGTTGACCACGTAAACGGAACACGTCGCAGCGGGGAAACACGAAAAATTGTACTACGGCCGACGGCAGACTACAGCACACGCACACACGGTGACACGCACACCCGCACACACACGCACACACACGCACAAGATCAACAAATGAAAGAATACAGAAACACAAACAGCACAATTCTATTTTCATCAGGCTTTTACAGTTCCTTCGTATTTTTATTTAGAAAAAAATGTGGCGTCGTTGTCGCCCCGCCGCGTGTTGTTTCGTGTGGCACCGGAGGAAAAAAGGGAGAACACACAAACGGAGACGGTGACCGGATTCTAACAGAAGGCACGATTACCTCGACAGCACCCCGAAGTTCGGTCCACCTGAGCCTGCGCCGTCGCACCCTCCCGCCCTCGAGGGAGGTGAAAGAAATCAGAAGGAGGGAAAGGGTTGAGGTATATATTAATCGTCTTGCAGGTTCAGGCGAGTGGAGGTTACCCGATGACACACACTCTCTCTCCCTCTCGAAATACATATATATATATAAAGGAATCATCATCATCACTCGTAATCAAAACTCCTTCTCACACTGGACATCCACCACAGCCACACAAAGGCGAGAGACAACGCAGGAACGAGAAGAAAAAAAGGAAAGGAAGAGAAGAAGAGAAAAAGACAATGAAGAAAACACCAACAACGGACACTGCTGGAACGCGGCGAATAGCTCTATGGTGGTGGGAGGAGGCGGCAGGCAGCAGGAGGGAGATCTATGTTCGTGGAAAGGTCATCTACAGAGCGTTGCGGCGACGCACGTAACGGCCGCAGCACATCACGTTACGCCGTCGCGCACACGTCTTCAAAAAGAAGAAAAAAAGAAAAAGTCCGCTTTACGAACGGAGCGCAGTAATACAACAGCAACGGCAACAGCGACAAAGAGAGGGAGCGTACCCAACACGCAAAGGATACGTGCGCGATGGTGCTCTTCCCCACCCGCCCCCACCCGCGACGATAGAAGAGTAAGCACGTGATGGGAGCGAGGCCGAACCGCCACACCAGGAACCACCTGAAACCAAAAAAAAACCCGTCAGCAAGTAAACAAACAGACAAAACAAAACAAACACACGCAAAAGAAAACAAGTCTCGACAGACGTTGTTCTTTCCCATTCCTTCCTTTCTTTTTGCTGGCTCACAGCGCCGTCAGACGGGCACCGGTGGCAAGGGGCGAGAAGTGCGAGCACAGCGTCCACGCCAAGGCCTCCGACTTGGAGATGAACGATGAACCGTCCTCCAACACGTGTACGGCCCCGCAAACAGGCTCGCCCGTGAGCGCCGACACGATCTGACGCCCCTCGCTCGTCAAGGCCGGCAGCGTGCTCCCGACCGACGAGCAGTCCACCTCTTTCGACTGCGGAGAGTAGGTGCCTAGCACACCCTGCACGGTGCCTAGTACGGTGTTCAGCGACGCGCTGTTCGCGCCGCTCGCAAGATCACGCGCCTTCGCAAACGCGTAGTTCAGCAGCGTCGGAAAGCGGTAGACCTTCACCGTCATGAGCGTCGCCACAACGAAGGTCAGCGCCAGGAAATGCTTGTGCTCTGGTGACATGGTGGACACGGCGGAGGTGGAGGTGGAGGGACTCGAGGTGCCGGGCTTCGGCAGGGTCTCCAGCGGCACGGATACGTAGGCCGACACGTTGTACGCCTGCCGTAGGTAGAAGGGCGCGTTCGCGCCATCTGCGTCCTGCAGCGCCACGCCCAGCAGACTCTCTATGAAACCGGTCAGGCTCTGCAGAATGGAAACATCCGTTACCGGACCGGAGGAGGGGTCCGCCGCCAACACCATCGCCGCCAGTTGGTTCTGCGACGCCAACCCGTCGTTGGCGTGCCGCTGCTGGATCGCGTTGGCGTCCAGCGGCAGCTGCAACTTCGCACACTCGCCGCGCACCTGATCATAGAACGCCTTCAGACGCTCGCTGACGCCGTGGAAGGTAGACAGGTTCGCCGAGGTGAGCGACTGAGCTGGCACCTTGCCCGCCAGCGTCTTACCCTGCGCGGCTTGGAAGAGCGCGAGCACCGTGGCCAGGCTGTCGTACGGGTTCGAAAGCCGCGTCGCGCACAGCAGCGCGGTATCCCACTTGTGCTGCCGCGCGCTCTGCAGCATGGAGAGGCGGTAGGCGGTGTCAATGCTGGCCTGCTCGCGCAGCGGTACGGTGTGCACGAGCAAATGGCCCAGCACGACATCTCCGCAGTACTGTAACGTGTGCACTGCGTCATCGCTGTGACCGTGGGCGAGTAGCACCGCCGCAAGGAGCTGCTGGTTAGCGTAGCGCTTCAACACGGCGGACCGCTGCCGCTGCAGCTGCTGCGTGATCGGTGTCACGCTGTTCTGATCGATCGTCGTGTTGTGCGGCGGTTCGCTCGCTTGCTGCTGCTGCTGCAGCAGAGCAGCGTCCTCTGTGACTTGCGGACAGCACTGGCACACAACAGTCGCGGCATCGTAGTTGCTCTGCGACAGTCGGGTGAGTAGCTGTGCCGCCTTGCTGCTCTGCTCGCCGATGATGTAGTACGTTACCGCGCGGGCGTCGCCTGCGGCCTCCATCGCCTCCGCAGCTTTCTGGCACACACCGCGCCAGAAGACTCGCGAGATCGCCGGTGCCACGGCAATCGCGCCATCCCACTCCTCCGCCTCCATCAGCGTGTTGCAGTAGGCCTCCAGTTGTCCAACCTTCAGCAGCTCCTCCGCCGCTTCCAGCAAACGCTGCTTCTTGTAGGCGGCGCCGGCCGCGCTGACCGTCTTGCCGTGCGCGCGGTCGTTCGTGTAGGTGGCTCGTGCCCGCGCGACATCCGCGAGCGCTGCTGCCGGCACAACGAGCCCCACATTCGCCGGCTTGCCCTCGTTCATCAAGTTTGTGTACTGCGCCGGGTCCACCGTGAAGAGCGCCATCTGCGCCACCTCTGCGGCCCCGTTCGGGAACTCGAAGAAGTTCACGAGCGTCTGCAATCGCGCTGCCGGTTTACTCGCGTTTTCGTTCAGCTCCTTCACCAGCCGCTGCACCGCCGGGCCGGCCACCTGCGACACCGACACGCTCGACGTCGCCACCCCCATCAGCGAGGAGGGGTCCGGCACGATGCAACTCTCCAGCGTGCCGAGCGTGGCCTCGAGGTATACCTGTCGCAGCAGCGCCACATTCCACGCCACCAGCGTGCTGTCGCGCGCCGCGGAGAGAAGTATGAGGGGCCGGTCGACGTGACTGGTCAAGGCGACCACATCCGAGTTGTGGCCTCGCACCGTCGTGATGGCGACGCCGTTGCGGATGTCCCACATCCGAATGGAGGCATCCGCCGATCCGCTGAGGGCGAGGTAGGGCGCCAGGCTGCACCACGCCACGCTGCGCACCCGATCGGTGTGCCCCTTCAGCGCACGGGACGAGACAGAAATCGTGTGTGCGTCGTTGGAGGATAAGTCCCACACCCGCAACGTGCCATCGTAGCTGCCGGAGAGGAGGTAGCTCGGCGCGGTCGGGTTGTAGGCGACGTCGCAGACGGCATCGGTGTGCCCGGTCAGCACCAGCGACGGGCGATCGCTGCTGCTGCTGAGGTGGTACACGTAAATGCGCTTGTCGTGGCAGGCGACGGCGACGTTCTTGCTTTTTGTCGGCTCGATGTCCACCCCGTAGAAGGCGCCGTGCGCCGCGGAGTAGCGACGAACCACCTTGCCGTCCTTTGAGGAGAGGATCGCCAGCCCAGTGCGCGAGGTGGCCGCGATGAGGCTGGAGTCCCCGGCGGCCCAGCAGACACGGTAGACGAGATCCGAAAAGACGGGCGTGCGCCACGACTCGCGGTACGTCGAGGTGGCGTACATCACGACCTCGCCACTTCCGAGCGAGGCGACGATGTGCTTGCCGTTGGGCGACCAATCCACCGAGTGCACCATCACCGGGCCGGCGGCAATCACGTACTGCTGCGTCAGCGTCCGCAAGTTCCACACGCGGATGGTGCCGTCCACGCCACTCGTCGCGACCTGGTCGCGGTCGTGCTTCGACAGCTTGCAGCTCAGCGTGGCATCCGTGTGCCCGGTGACCACGTCGCAGTCGAGCCGCTGCTGACCAACGTCGTAAACCTGCACGGCGCCGTTGGTCAGCCCGACCACGACACGGGTCTGGTCAATGCAGGCGACGCTCCGAATCCCGATCTGACTCCCCGCCGCCTCGTTGCTGTCGGCCTCCATACTCTGCTTTCGCTGCTGCTGCTGCTGCGGCGGCGAGGGCATCACCATCACACTGACGGACCCAACGGCTGACTTACTTGTCACGCTCCACTTGCGCAGGACGGTGCTGTCGGAGCTGGCGGTGTAGAACGCACCCGGCTCATTTGGAATCCACGCGATGGAGCTGACGTGCTTCTCCGGCAGCTTCGCGAAGTCAAAGGTCTGCACCATCGTCTGCCCATTCACGTCGCACAGCGCCAGGGCGCCGTCTTGCGAGCCGACGGCGAGGTACTGCGCTGAGGTCGGATCAAACGCTATCGCTGTCACCGGGAGCGGGTTCACGTCCAGCGTCGCACTGCGCTCCCGCTCCTTCTCCTTCGGCGGGAACGGGCAGAGCGAGGCCGTCGCACGCAGGCCGGTGCTCGCGTTCAGGTTCAGCAGGCACAGAGTGCCATCCGACGTGCCGCACGCCACCAAGTCAGGGCGAGCCGCAGCTGCGGTGACACACTCCACTGATTCCACAACCGCTGCCGCCGCATTCTTGTTAGGGTTGGACGCGGCACCACCGGCGTTGATGCTCGGGGAAAGCGGCGACGGCGGAGCCTGCACGCTCGGCCGCTGCTGCGAGGGCGGGATGGCGGTGCTACGCGGCTCCGCGTTGTCGACGCCGGCGTTCAGAGAGATGAGCCGCCCGGTGTTCGTGCCACACAGGATGTGGTGCTTACCGGCGAGACACATCGTGGACGGGTTGCCGTCCCGCTTGAACACGCTCGCGAGGGAGGTAGAGCTGATCTTCTTGGCCGTCAGCGTCTCCGCGTCTTTCAGGCGCCACAGCAGCACCTGCTTGTTCTGCGGCGTCAGACACGCCATGTAGTCATCGTTGTAGGCAAAGGCGCCAATGGAGGCGTTTGCGCCGTGCCCGAAGAGAGTTGCGAGGGGGTAGTCCGCAATGCTGATCGTTTCTGCAGATGGCGGCTGCTGTTGCTGTGCCGGGTCGCTGCTCGCGCTGACGGGTACAGCCACGTTCGCCGTGCTGACTCGGTACAACGAGATGGACTGCACAGAAGCAAAGGCGAAGGAGTCGGGCTTGGCGCTGACGCACTGCCGGCACTGCGCGGTGCAGCCGGGCGAGAGGTACGCGATCGGGTTCAACGCCATGGTGGCCGTTTCTCTGGTTTTCTTCGCTTTTCAATTCCTTTCAGGTGGTAATGCCCTGGGTGCTCTACAGGGGCAATGAGAAGCGCCTTCAAACAGCACAAAGCAGCGCTTCGCTCTTAGGAAATTGAACGCGAACGCGAGTTCTGTTTGGAGGGGGGTAGGGAGCTTCCAGGAGACCCTCAGCAGCGAAGAGAAAACACCTTCGCAAACAAACAATCAAGCAAAGAAGAAGAAGAAAAACCCTGTTTGGAATTTTGACTGTCAGACGCCAATGCGAAACGCACACACACACACACACACACGAATACACTCACAACGAGAGAGAAAGAGGGAAGGGAAGGAATAATGGTAGTCGTACACGGTTGTTATGGTTGCCCTCCTACGCGCGTAGCTGCCTCGTACTTCTCTACAGCAGGTAGAAGGGAAGGAGGAGGTAGGTATGTATATAGTGTTATATCTATCTGTATGGCTCCTGAAAAACAAAAACAAAAACAAAATACAAAAGGGAAAAACAAACAAAAATACACACACGGCGCGTTATCGACGTCTGAGTAGGCCGTGGTCTGACTTCGATCTCTAAGGACACAACAGTAGTACGAATAGTAACAGTAGTAGTAATAGATGTGGGATACGAGGGAATGCTACAGGACGGGAATCATAATGATATTAATAAAATGAGCGAAGGACTTTGTTTGAAAGTTGGGTTGTCGCTGGTCTTTCCGTGCCTTATCTATGTGGAGGGGGGGGGGGAAGTAGATGCGAAGGGATTTCGGTAAAGGAAAGGTGAGTACTGCGGCTCATCGTGACGTGTGAGAGCAGCGTCGCTTTCGCGTCTTACAGCAGGTTTACTGGGAAGGGGGGAGGGGAGGAAGGGAGCACGTCATACGCGCAACAACACTACTACTCATTACGCAACACACAAAAGGCAAGGCGAGGCTCGCGCAAGCTGGGGAATGGTAGGGCAGTGAGGAAGGCTTCGCACTTTTCTTTTTTTTTTTTCTGGCTCGGGTAGCATCGGTGAAGGCGGCACCGACAACGCCTCTCTTTCTTGATGCTTCAAAGGAAAGAAAAAATAGAGAGAGCGAAAGAGAATAAACAGAAGGGAGAAGGAGCGGGAGGAGGGCCGCAGCGATTGAGACGCCTCGCATTCTTCTCCCGCATGATACGCAGGAGCGGCGAAAACGAAAACAGCTCCCTCCCACAGAGAAAAGCGTGTTACCGCGGCCGCAATCACACAGGAGGGGAGAGAGCGGTGGGAGAGGAACGAACCAGATGATGGACGCAACGGCAACCCTGCTTGTATGACTGTGTGACATAACCGGCTGCTGCGTTTCGGGTTTTGCGTAATTCTCATTCCTCGCCGCTGACCTCGTCGTCACCGGTGATGGCGTACAGTCGCTCCAGCTCCACCGTGGCCCCCATGCACCACTGCACGTTCGCCAGCAACTTCTTCATGCCGAGGGTCCAAATGGCCTCGGTGACGCTGCCGTGCCGCACGGAAAATCCATCGACGGTGTCGCCCTGCACGCGATACGGCGGGCGCAGCGGAAACGGCGCCGCGACCGCAGCATCCGCGGCAGTCACAGCTGCCTCGCAGTCGGGTGGAGGACTTGCTGCTGCCGGATCATCCGTCTCTGCCGGCGCGCCGCCCACTCCGGCACTCTGTTCAAGAGTTTCAACGAGTCGTAGCAGCGACGCAGGCGCCGCTCCCTTCGTCAAAGAACTGCTTCGCTCCCTTCCTCCATGTTCATTGGCTGCGGCTGCCGTTGCTTCCGTGTCGGTGCTTTCCGCCACTTCGGCAGGGGAGTGCCGCCGCACGACCGCTTCGCGCAGCTGCCAACAACGCAGGCTCTCGTGCAAGGCGTCCGACAGCTCCCGCACACACGCCGCCACCGCCACGCAGGCGCCGCCAAACGTGCGCCAGGCGAAGAGCCGGTCCGTGAGGTAGAAGTCGACTTCGTAGTCGACGACGCAGGACGACCTGCTTGCAGAGGCGGCGGCAGCCGTCCACGCTGAGACCGAAGAGGGTGAGTCCGGCCTGTCGTTTGAACTCGCGGCGCTCGGCGCTGTGTTCGTGAAGAGACCGAAAAAACTGAATGGAATCGCAAAGGAGGACGCAGCGGCGTGCGATGTGGCGGCGGCACCGGCACGTACGCCTGGCCCTTTCGAGGTGCACTTGAGCAGTGCAACGGTACTCCGGTCCCCTGCCGGACGCAGGATGGCTGTTTGAAAAGAGAGGCCATTCACGTTGGCTAAGTAGTTCAGGAGGAGCAGGAGGTAGCCGCAGGCCGCGTTCACCTCCGCCGCCGACACGCGTGGAGACACGACGGTGGTGGTGGTGGTACTCGAAAGCAACGCCGGCGCAGCAGCACCCGCAGACGTGTGGTCCTCGTGACTCGCCTCCACGTAGTCGACGTTCGCGCCAGCGGTGTGGCCGCTGAGCAGCAACTGCGTGTACTGCACCTGCCGACGCACGAAGCCCTTCAAACACATCGCCTCCTCCACCGCGCAGGAACGCGCTGCATCACTGGGGATACCGTCACGCTGCCCCACGTCCGTGTGGCGTGCTGTCTGGTTTGGTGGACGGCTGCTACCGGAGTACGGCGCCACCAACCCCAGCCGCAGCCCGGCGATGGTGCCCATGGGACCTGACACGTCTACTGGAAAGCACACCGCATCGATCGAGGTCGCGGAGAGGAACGCATGGCGCGCTGCGAGGTCACGCATCATGTGTTGCCGCTCCGCCGCCTCATCGCGACAGGTAAAAGCATCGTGCACCTCGCGGATGTTGTGTGCAACCGCGAGGCCGGCCCAGTTCGCAGGCGTGTTGCGGTCCTTCGTCGACGCCAAAGCTGGCCTGTAAGCGGACTGCCCTGCAGGATCGCCACCGCTTCCATCGAAGACGGCGGTGGACGGCGGCGGTGGCGCAGTGTTGATGTGTGCCGTGTCCAGCGCCTGCAACACGCCACGCAGCTCGTCGTTTTGCAGATCAAGACTTGTCTGCTGTGCGCGCACCTCTTCCATTTCTAAAAGAAGCTCCTGGAGCTCCGCCTGTCGCTCTTGGAGGACTGAGGTGTCACGCTGTGCAGTAGAGCCGTTCCTGTTTTCGTCTCGGTCACTCAGAGAGCGACGGATAGGTGGGGGTGTTGCAGACCTGCGCGCGTCTGCCGTGCGCAAAAGGCCCTCCGGCTTGCGTGGGTGGTGGGGAGCAGAGAGGGCGGCCATGGTGCTCAGCCATTCCTTCTCATCTTCGCCAAACAAATTCGCCGCGACTGAGTTCAACGAGAGAGAAGGAGGGCACGGCTGCTGCTGCTGCGTTGTGCATGGCGAGGAAGCAGCGCGGATGATCGCACGCCGTCCGTCGTCGTCATCACCTTCCTGCCGCAACGCAGGCGTGGGATCGGTGTGCGCTGTCGTGGCATCGCTCACTAACGTCCATAGACGAGTTTTCTCCTCGTGCGAGTGACAGCGGAGGATGGAGTGGAGCGACTCAATGCCTTCCAGGGCATTCGTGGTGCGCTGTTGCAGCGGGGGAATGCAGGCCTCCCACCAGCAGTCGAGACAAAGGGGCTGGGCGGGCAGCGTGGAGGAGGAGGCGGAGGACGAGTGGACGAGCAGACGCATCCAGCAACGGTACAACGCACCAAACGGCAGCGCCGTGGCAGCACTGGTCAGATTGCCGGTCGGCTGACGAGGTGCCTTCTCGGCGAAGGCAGGGCAAGGTGTATCCATGTAATGTACTTGCTCGCTACACGCTTCTGGCACTGAAGGCGATGAAGATGACGGCGGTGGCAGCGGCGGTGTCGCAAAGGTTCGAACCGCTGTCTCCGCCGCGTCGTTTCCGACGCGAGAGGGACCGGTGTGCCCATCCGCCGCCGCGCCCGCGTCGCCATCGTCGTCTTCGCTGCGGTGCTCCTGCAACGGGTGGCGCAGCGGCGTAGCCTCACGGTGTGCGGTGCTGCGGGGGTCGTTCGGAGGGTCGCCCTCTCCCTCTCGACTCATCACCAGCGTTTCCACCGCGGTCAGGTCGGATGAGCTGCTACCGCTATTATCGGTTTTGCCGTTGCGGCTCTGCCCGGTCGCAGCCATTGCGTTCCCTTCCTCTTCTCCCCCCTCATCCCCTGTGCCCTCCGCCCCTTTCTCCGCCATCCTAAACGAAGGCATGCGGACCTGCACACCGTGTGATACAAGCTGCGACATCTCTAAAACAACGGAGGCGCCTTCATCCAAGCAAACCACCGCAGCCGTATCCGACGCGTTGAGCTGCGCACCTGCGACCTTGCAGTGCTGCCCCCAGCGTGCATTACGTGTGGTGTGCGCTGACGTCGGCGAAGGAGCGGAGGAAAAGCTCAGCGGTGGCGCGAGATCGCAGAGGCTATGCGGGTTCGCCACGGCAAACCGTGTGCAGCGCGGGGCTGCTCGAGCATCTTCGAGATCAAGCACTTCTTGCGCGTGCGTCAGCAGCTCTGTGAGCTGTGCCCGCGAGTACACCTCGGCCGGGGTGAAGAGGTCGAGGGAAAGGGCATCGATGAGGGCACGCTGCTCTGCCAGCGCATCTGAAGTGGCTTTCGTGTCTTGATGACGCGTACTGACGGTGTGCTCAGATACACGAGGCGGTACCAGCGGCCGATATCGCTGCCCAGTACCGGAGGTTGTGTAGGAGCTGCGAACAGCAGCCTGCAAAGACGGTGCAAGTGGAGCGGAAGACGGAGCAGCGGGTCCCGAGAAGGGATCCGACGCATCTTCGGTGTTCATGGCATCATGCGCAGCAAAGGAACGCGAGAGCCGGTCAACGAGTTTAGCCGGCGCCTCCTGCGCCAACGACGAGGAGTGCTTCGTGACGGAGGTGCGGCGCTCATCAGGGGAGACGAAAAAGCTGCGCCGGCAGCGACAACACGTAAAGCGTAATGCACCGGTGTTGGTGGTGGAAGGTGCCGCGCCGCCGACAACGCCGTTGCTGCCGCCACTGCTGTTGCTGTGTGGAGTTGTGCGAGCGCGAAAGCCGAGAGAGGCGGAGGAAGAAGAAGCCGCCGCCGCCGCAGCGGCAAATGTGCAGCGATCTGCTGGAGGTGGAGGCGGCGAGTGGAGGGGAGGGGGCGTGACGGACGAGATGAGCAGCGGTGTCGACGATGATGAGGCGCGTTGCCCCGATGCTATTTGAGAAGGCGGAGCGATGACCGCAACCTCGTTTGTGGTGAACACAGCCGCAGTGGTCGTGGTGAGCTGGTTTGCATTCGCTGCTTGGCGAGCGGCGCTGGGCTTCGGCGTGGTGACGCCACTATTTGTGGTAGCAAGGCCTGCTGAGCCGAGGCGGTTGGGTGACCCAGGTGTTGAGGAGGTCAGCCGTGGTGGGGTAACGTCGCCGTCCGAGTTCATCCTCAGCTCAGCGATTGAATTAGAGTTGCAGAAGAAGGCATGTAATGCAGCAAGTAATCGGACTTGATGAATCGATAGAGTACGCTCTGGATAGAGCGTAAAATCTACCGAAACGTGCGTGTTTGGGAATGAAGGAAGTACCAACAAGAACCCAAACAGCACAAGCGAGACACAGCTTGGTCTTCGCAGTTCTACTGTGTGTCCGAAAGTAGAAGAAGAAGGACTCCACCCAAGGACAGAAGAGGAAAGGAAAAGAGGAGGAGTGGGTGATGCAACGGTGCGTACGCACCTAGAGGAGAGACAACGCACGACGATGTGCCAGATGGGCTGCATGGCCAGCAAGGCAGAGCCTCAGACACTTCGATGACAAGCGCCTGGTGATTAGTATTCCTTTTCATTGAAAAAAAAAACCCTTTGCCTTCTATGCTGATGGTTTGCGAGGAGTATTGTACTGTGGCGCTGTTTGTGCCGTGTTCGATCTGACCACCATTTGACACGTTATCGAGATCGCGGCGTGAAGTACGTAGGACCGCTGACGGGGCGCGAGCGTCCCTCCTGGTTCGCTGCCGCGAGCTGGCGCGGCGGCGGCGACGTCAGCGCCGTCGAGGAGTGCAGATGCCCAGAGAGGGAGAGGCGTACCGGAGGTGGGGGCTGCCGCGCCGACCTCGCAGAGCCGTCGCCCGACGCGACAAACCCATCACGGTGCGACTGCGCTGAGAATGCGGTGGCCGAGGGGGGCGACCCGGGCTGGGGCGACGCCGCCGATTGGATGGCGGACAGCGGAGACGCGCAGGAGGGCGCCCACCCATTCGCCAGTGCCACCGCCGTCTGCCGGTCAGGCTTTTTGTTGTCCTTCTGCGTAGAATGGGATTCGTCTTCGTCTCCCTCGTCGCGAAGGCGTTGCGGCGGTGGGGTGGACACGGATGTCTCCGCAGGAATCGACGGCGGCGCTTGAAGTGGAGATGGGGACGAAGTTTTAATTTCCACAATGGGGCGCGGGAGTTGACCTGACGAATTACTGTTGTGGTGGTTGTGGTGGTGGTTGTGCGTTGTTTGGCTTGGTGCGATGACCATGCGAATGTTCGCTGGCGTAGATGGTACGGACGCGGGGCCTCTTCCACAGGTGCTGTTAAGAGGAGCGTGTTGTGGACCACGTGCGGTGTCTTCCACAGTCACGGACCCCGCTGCTACGGATACTGCTTGCGTGCGCCGCTGTTGCCGTGTTTGTCTTTGCTGTTGCTCCTGCACGACCTTCGGCACAAAGAGATCTACCCCGCTGCCGTGACCCGCGTACATCGCTGCCGCATCGCGCGCTCCGTCCAACAGTCGCGGACTAGCCCGTCGTTGCTGTGCAAGCTCCTCTGCCGTAGGGATGTTGTGTCGCTGCTGGTAGCGCAGTGGTGCTCTTCCCGACCTACCAGCGTCAGCAGCATCGGTGAGGAGAGGGCCGCCGCCCACGCCGTGCAGCAGCTGATGGTAGTAGGCCTCGTCATCGTTGCCGTGGAGGCTGCGCCTTCCGCGCATGTCAGCGCCTTCCTCGTGCGCTGCTTGAAAGTCGCTCTTACCACTCCGACCACTGCCACCACCGAGGGGACACGGCGAGACAGGAGAGCGCTGCGGTGGTGTTCGCCGTTCCGCTCCCGCCCGCACAGCCGCCGCGGTGGTGAAGGAAACAGAGGGCGAAGAAGTCAAACAAGGACGAGCCGCGTGAGCTGCTTCCCTCGCTGGAGCGCTACCCGCCCCTGCGGTTGCGGCTGCCGCGCCCTCCTCCTCGTCCCCTTCGCGTTGAATAGAAAGAACCGAGGGATGCGGGTGATGGGCGGCGTCGGTGGACAGGTTCGCCAGCTCCATGTTCAGCGCGTACACCTCCCGCTGTAGATGCTCCGCCTCGCCGATCCACTGCAGTTGCTCTTGACGGAGCTGGGCGAGTTGGTCCTCTGCTGCGCGGCGCAGCTGGCGTTCGTGCAGCAGTGAAGCGCGGGACTGCACGACACGCTCCTGCAGCGACATCAATTCTTGCTGCTGCGGTGCAAGAAGCAGTTGCGCATTCAGGGAGTCCATCTCCAGCCCACGCGCGTCACCGAGCTGTGCTTGCGTCTCCACCGCAGAGACAAGCTTGCGGTTCTGTTCCACCAGCCTTTGCACAACGGCTTGCACTTCGCGAAGGTGACGGGCACGCAGCGAGGATGTCGACGAGAGCTGCCGCAGCGGCGCCGCGAGGGCCGGGGGAAGCAGAGAGGAAACGCTGTCGAGCAGCGTCCCGGCGCCTGTGTCGCTCGCCGCGTTCATGCGGCGCAGAGCGGAGCGGCACCGCTGCGTTTGCTGGGCGGCGTGCTGAAAGCACCCCTTCACGTTTGCCGCCGCGTGGACGCCGGCCAGCGCGATGGAGGTGGAAGGCGCGTGCACATCGACCTGGGCGACAGAGAGCAGGTGCCCCAGTAGAGACGTCGACACCGCTACGGTTGCCGCGGCGGCAGCGGTGCGACTGCCCACTTCCCTCTCGCTGGCCTCAAAGCACACTTGCCGCTGGCGCTCCACCGCGTGTGGCGTTTCCAGCGGTTCGTGGAGCCTCAGCAGCGGCAGAAGGGGGCCGACCAGCTCTGGCGTTTCGGGCAGCCGCACAGCAGGTAGGACACCGTCCGCTTGTCCAACACTCCGCCCCTCACTCGCGCCAAAATGGGCGTGGGTAGGCACGCCATAGGAGGCAAAAGCACTGATAAGGGACTGGTAGTTCGATAAGGGTGATGACGGGCGAGACGCGGTCGCAGGGGGAGTGTTCGTTTTGGATAGCTGAAGAAGTCGCTGCATACGGTGCATCGCAGTGACGGCATAGACAGCTGCACGGAACCGCGCCGCTGACCGCGATACCGCAGGAAAAACCGGGGAGTTCATCAGCAAAAACATCGAAGCACCACTGTGAGGCGCGAACGAGGAAGGCGCGGGCGTCGCCACGGCTGCATCGTCGTCGTTGGCGCGCTGGTGGGTGTTTAGCGCGCAGAGGATGTGCTCCACGGCGTGTTCAAGATATTCGGCGTTGCCGTGCAAGGCGTGGAGAACCGCGTAGTGGTAACGGAGCTGCTGCAGCGCCAGCATCAGACGGACCATCGCACCCGTCGCGGCGATCAGCAGCGCGCGCAAACAAACCTCAACCTGCTGCGCTTCCCGCAGGCACCCTTCCAGATCTTCGATGTGAATGTTCAAGTCGGACTGTCGCCGCTGCGCCTGCTCGTGCCTCGTCACGGCGCTCTCCTGCGCGTCTTGCAGCTGCCGCACGGTGGTTTTCAGAAGACTGCAGTTTGTGTCTGCCGTGACGAGTGCGCCTTCCGCGCGGCGCGCCTTCTCATCCGCAGCGTGGAGTCGCGCAAGTACATCGGCCCGCTCACGCGCCGCTGTGTCGCGCAGCTGCGTTACTTCATGCGCGTGCTGGGCGGCTTGCTGCTCCAGCGCTGCAGCCCAATCGCGCTTGAGCTCCTCCAGCTCCTGCGTGTGGTGCTGCTCGGCGCTGCGAAGCAGGCGAATCTGAAGCGTGCGCTGTCTCTCGCGCGCCTGGTGCTTTTCTCGTAGCGCCGCATTTGTCGCCAACGCGTATTGCGCCTTCTGCTTCCAGTGTTTGCGGCTCTCGAGAAGCGTGTGCTGACGAGTGCGCCACGCCGCGAGCAGCCTCCACAAGCTGCCGCCAAGGCGCTTCATGTCGTCTGCCAGGTGTGCCATTGCAGGGGCAGCATCGACCTCCGCCTCCTCCCCTTCGACGGCCGCAGCAATTGCTTTGGAGGACACCGAAAGGGCCGAGACGTTAAGGTCATCGGTGTCGTCATCACCCCCCGCAGGTGTCTGGTCGTCTTCACGGACAACGCCTTGAGCGCTTCTACGCGGTGTCGCACCCGGCATCACAGCGCTTACGTGCTCGCGAGATTGTGCGGCGACTTCGACCTCTGCTGCTGTAGTTGGTGTCGTTGCTTCTTTTTCTTCCATCGAGCCTTCGAGATCGACGGGTGCGCTGCCGGCGCTGCCAACCGCGTTGAGGTGCTCGGCACTTGCCATCGAGGACGTTCGCACGGCTACCGGCTGCGTCGCAGATACGCATTGCATCGGCTTCGACGCTTTCGTGGTGCGCTTTGGGGATCGTGCAGGACCGGCCGCGGACGAGGCGTTGCCGTCAGCCGTGTGAGAGGTCGACAGTGGCTGCGTGTATTCTCGCAAAGCCCGTTGCAGCATCGCCACCACACCGTTGAAGTGTGCCGCGGCGGCGCGCCATTCATCGTCGTGTCGCTGCTGTCGCCGCAAAAGCTGCTGCTGCTGCTGCTGCTGCCACTCTGCCAGCTCGTCGCGGGCGCCGCGCAGCTGCGCCTCCACCACCTCCAGCGCAACTCGATGCTCGCTGTTCTCTTGATCTGCTTGCTGGAGGGCTTGCTCGAGCGCGGCGAGTCGCACCGCCTCCCGTTCCTGGGTATTGGTTACTGCATCGGCACGCTTTTGTTCTCGTAGTGTAATCATAAGGGTTTGAAGAGCCGCAACCACCACATGTGAATCGGTTGCGCCATCTGCAAAAGCAGCCGAGTTAATTCCCGCAAAATCTAGCAATGGCAGCAGATGAGCGCATACAGCAGCCCACTGCTCTGCCCACTGACGCTGCTGTGCGGCGTGACGTTGCTGTAAAGCTCTGCTTTCCTTTTGCAGTGCCTTATACTCCACCTGTATCTCGTGAAGCACCGCCTGCTGCTGCTGCTGCTGCGTTGTGGTTGTCTTGCCCGTTCCATTGTCGTGTTCAACGGAGTGTTCGTCGTGGTGAAGGCCGCGTGGCGACCCCGCCGCTGCTTCCCGCAACTCCTCATTCTGCGCCAGCAGCTCCGTCACTCGCTCCTCGGCCAGTCGACGCTGCGCTACTTCACGTTGCAGCCGTGCCTCGAGTAGCGACAGCTGCGATGTCAGCGTCTGCTCCCGCAGCTGCTGCTGGGCGAGCACGTCAGGGTGCACACGCGTGAACACGACTGCATCACTTGGCGTCTCCTCAAACATTGGTGCGCGAACACTGTCGTTGCTGTTGATGATACTCGGCCCTCTATTGAGAGGTTCCGCCGTCGGGAGAGAGGTGAGGTCCATTTGCGGTTCGACAGCGCCTGTATCGGGCGACACACCTTGGCTTTGCTCTTGAGGCAGCCGCACCAGCCGCGCTTGCGCGTCGCTCCACGTCGCCTCGCGCTGTTGGTGCTCGCTGCGCAGCGCGGTTAACTGACATTCATAGCGTTGCGTCAACTCCGCAATGGCGGCTTCCTGCGCGGCCCGCTGCGCTACTGCGGTGTTTTGCGCTGCTTCGAGTCGTCCTTCGAGTACGGCGTGCATGCGCCGCCACGCCGCGACCGCCTCATCCAGCTCCAACACCTGCCGCGAGAGTTCGCCCACCGTGTCGGCGTGCCGCCTCTCCTCCTGCCGCTGCCGCTGCTCTGCCGTCGCTAGTTTGCTTTCCAGCGCACGCCTGGCTTCTGCGAGCTGATCGGCGCGCTGCCTCTCGCGTGCGGCGCTCACCTGGTACTCCCGTAGGACCTCGACCTGCTTGTGGGTCTCGCGCAAAATCTGCTGCGTGTGTGCGGCGAACTCTGCCTGCCATTGCACACCGCCCACCACCAAAGAGGCGGTCTCTCTGGGGTTCTCCGAACCGGCGACGTGGGTGTTGTGGCGCCCACCCGTCCCTGCGCGCGGAGCGGCAGACGTGTCGGACACCGGCGAGCGTGCCATCGCGTCCGCACTGGGGGAGGTGCGAGTGGTATGAACGAGACCCGAGGGACCAGTTAGCGCTACCCCGTTGGTCCTCGGCGGTGTTGGCCCCTCGTCGACCACTGCGACGTTGCTGTGATAGTTTTCTCGGTCATTGTGGGTGAGGGTGTACGGCGCCGGAGTGCGTCGTTGCACCGGGGTGTGCGGCTGCTGTTGCTGGGATGCCTCGACATGAAAAAGCTCCTCTTGCGTGGCTGGGATGACAGGAGTGTCGTGCGGCGTGTGCGCATATCCTGCTCTAGCCGTCGATGGTGAAGTATCCCCTGTGCGCCCCGCTGCTGGTGTGTCGGCGTCGACGTTCAACAGCAGCGATTTGAGGTCAGCGGTCTCGTGTGCCGCTGCATCGGCTCCCGTGCTTCGGCGCATACCGCTCATCCACAGCAGAGTGTCGAGGATCGCGGTATCGAGGCGTGACGAGGAGCCCACAGGCGGTGCCTCCTCCTCTTCTCTTTCTTCATCTTCATGCTCCCGCTTATGAGAATGCAAACGTTGATGCGTCACGACAGCGGCGCCTTGTTCTGCAGCTGTGAATGTTGAAGTCCCATCTTGGACTGCGAGGGCGGGTGATCGGGTTTCATCGTGGAGAGGGTGCGGCGAGGTGGACTGCTGTCTGCTGTGTCCGGCGAATACCCGCGTAAGGTTCGGCGAGGAGGACGACGTCGTTGAAGACGCTGCGGCGGAGGCTCCCGTGCTGCTCTGCATTCCCTAGCGTTCCGCAGAAATAAAATGCAAGACCAATCTAAGATAACGTTAGGAAATGAATGTATATGTATATAGATGTACTTCTAGTGATGGGGAAGAGTGAACCCGTATGCTTGATTGCACCAAAGCCGCACTCTTTACGGTGTGTATGTGCGTGCTGGGATGCGCCACGCTTTCTGACAGCGGAGGCAAGAGGGGAGGGCGACAGCAGGGAGAGAGGGGAAAGAAAGAGAAAGAGATGAGCTTGCGAAAAGCAAAGCGCAGTCACGAACACCCACCCACCCACACACACACACACAGTGATGCGGTTCGCAGCACTTCATGGTGACTGCAAAGACAAGGGGACATCGTGCTTCATGACGCGTTCGTTGGGCGTCGCTGCTTAGAGGATAAATGCCGACGTCGGTTACGCAGGGGGTGGAAAAGAATCATTGAAGACATCCGCACGGCTCCGTGTGTGCGAGATCCTCTTTTTCGTTTCTTTCAAAGGAAGTCGCAAGAATAATAGTATCAGCAACAACACCGCAGTCAGTGGTGAAGCGTACTTAACATACATGGGCAAATCAATACATGAAAGAGGAAGGGGGAAGGAAGGCCAGCAAGGGTGCAAAGAGGAGGACAGGGGAGGAAAGAAAACAAAGAAAGATCATATACATATATACATGTGAATGCGTGTGTGTGTGTGTGTGTGTGCTGGACTGCACCTCAGGAGACAAAGGAGAAGGTAGAAAGCGAAAAGGACTCGAACAGAATTCTTTTGTTTCTGCTTTAAAGGAGACCGAGGGAGGGAGAGGGAGAGGGGTGGAGCTCGGCTTAGGTCACGGGAAATGCTTCGTCGTCGCGCCACTCATCCATCTCCCGACTAGCGTTGTTGTTCTTGTTGCTCTTGTCGTGGTCACCGCCCTCTAAGTCCTCCACCGCCAGCCGTTCCAGCGCCATCCGCCCACGCACGCGGTAGCGGCGCAGCATCGTGTCCGTCTTGAGGTGCGCCATCACGTTCGCTAGCCGCAGCTGCTGCCCGACGTAGTTCTGTCGTGCCGCGGCATCGCGCCGGCCAATCAGTTCCATCTCCGCCAGCAGCTTCATGCGGCGCCGCAACGCCTCGTCCTGCAGGGGGCGCATACGGCGCGGTCGCAGCTTCGCCTCTTCACGAGGAATGACAGTAATGGCGAAGGCGTTAGTGCCGGATGCCGGGGCGGCGAACTCGCGTGGCGGCTTGCGGGTGCCGGCGGACGTGCCACGCCGGCAAGCACTGGCGAGCCGTGCCACCGTCGTCGCCACCGCCGTGCGTGTTGCCGCCTCCGCCGACCTCGTCCTTGGCCCCGCAAGCCGCGATGGAGGTACAAGAGGGAGTAAGCTGCTCAGCACTTGTTGGCCGTGGATGTCCTGTGAAGGGAGCAGACTGTTGGACGTGGTGATGATGCTGCGACGCTTGCGACGGTCGCCGTTCTCACCGCCGAGGCCGTCGCCGCTCGTGAGTGACGCCTTATCTCGACGCTTGTCTCGAGCAACGTTCAGCGACTCCCGCAGCAGCACCACCTCCTCCCGCGAGAGGGTAAGCGCGAGGCAGGTAGACGCGTAGAGCTGGAAGAAGGGCGAGGTGCAGCCCTGGTAGGTCTCCCCCACCCCGCGGCGGCGCAGGTACGCCGCGACGGATTGCGACACGGCCGATCGAGAGGCGATCGAGAGACTCTCCTGGCCTGAAGTGACGGGGGGAATGACGGGGAGCGTGGCGGTGCCGAGGCACGGCTGACTTAGTAAGACTGCCGCCGTCTCGGCAGTGGTGGCCGCTTCCTCTGCCGCAGCCCTCGTGGCCATGCGGTTGGATGGAGTAGAAGGGAAGAGGGCGGTGGTCGGCCGCATGACCAGCTCGCTTGGTACGTCCACCAACTCATTCCGTTGCTGTTGTGATAGTTGTGATGATCGAGCAGCGCCGTCGTTCGTGGTGTTCCACTCCAACACCTCCAGCGCGACATCGACGCGATGCTGCTCTTGCCGCCGCTCCTGCTCCCGCACGGCTTGATAGACGAGCGACTGCTGATGGGGCAGCGAGTCCGCCAGGATGTCGACCAGCTTTATGGCTAACTGCGCCGCGCCGCTGATGGGCGGGACGGCCACGACACGGCCATACAGCCCACGCCACGGCTCGTGGGCGAGTACGTGCAACGGTGGTGGTGGTGGTGGTGGGTGCGACTGTCCTTCTTCATCCTCTCCTTCCAAACCGTCTGCGTTGTCTGGAGTGCGCCCCTGCGCGAGATCATCTCCGTCTTGCAACGCCGCTGCGGCGGGCGAGGCGTACAGAGAGAAGGGCGTCGCGTTGCGCGAGGCGGCCGCTGTCGCCGGGTACCACCACGAGGAAACACGCAGCGACATGGCGAGCCAGTACTCCGTGATCGGCGCCGGGCACGTACAGAGGGGGTAGGAGGAGAGCAGCGAGGCAGCGGACGTAGATGTGGTGGTGGTCGGAGGGGGGCGATACACCTGGGGAGGATCGGAGCTGCTCCCTCCGCCAGCGTCGTTGTTGTCACTGCTGCTGTTGACACCGTCCTGACCGCCTCCTCCACCAGTTTTGCTGCGTGAAGTGCTGGAAACGTGCTCCGCCGTCTTGGTGCTCTCGTGTCCGGCGTCTGTCGGCGGCTTGCTCATCGAATAGGTCGATGTCGTGGGCTGCAGCACGCCGTGATTGAGCTCCGAGGCGAGGGCGACGAGGCTTTTATCACCTTTGACGACGGCGCTGGTGCGGTAGAGGTCGCGTGGGTCACCGCCGGTGCGTGTTTGCGTGTTGCCCCCACCGGCCGTATTTGCACCATTGTTGCTGACCCCAGCAGGCCCCGAGGTCGCCTTCGAGGCGGTTGAAGGCTGTCGATTACTAAACGGCGACTCTGCCGGTGGGTGAGACGTGAGCGGCGTGCGCTGCTCTGCATCGGTGCCGCGCCACGCAACCCCATTGCCGACGTTGCTGTTATTGTTGTTGCTGTTGTTATTATTGTTGCAAGCGCTGCCGAAGATGCTGTCTGGCTTTCTCTTCGTCCTCTTCTCGTTCTGCGGTGTGGCGGCCACGGCGGCGGAGAGCGGGGAGGAACACACGGTGGATTCTACATCCAGCGCAATGAAGGGCATCATGGCGGCGGCCGTGTCGAACACAGGAAACGACGGCGCCATGTTCGACGAGTTGCTGTCGTTCTTCGGCGTTGAGGATTTCGGTCTCTTGCACGGGGCGAAGCTCGCCTTGGCCGCAATGGTGTTCGGCTGCGCCGTCGGCCTGCGGAAGCTCGTGAAGCGCGAGGCGGCAATGCTGAGGGAGTGCACGCTGGCGCCCAACATATCATCCTCATCCAGGTCCGGCGCCGCATTGCTCAGGTTCGCGCGGGAGAAGCCGCCGTAACACGAGCCCCGTCGGCCGACATGCGAGCCACGCCGCTGCGGACGCCGCTGCGCACCGCTGTTGACGTTCGCCAGGCGATGCCGCCGCTGCAGCCGCGCCATGCGCCGTTCCAGCTCCGCCACGTGCTGCGCTGCCGCGCGGCTGTACCGATCGAGTTGGTGCGCCAGGCGAAACTCGGCGTTCGCGACAACGTTCTCCAGATCGAGCGACTCCTCCCGCATCCCTTCCGGCGTGAAGCTCGCGCTGCCGCCGGTGGGGTGGACCCGCTTGGGTGAGGTGGCGGGCGCTGCCACCGGCGTTGTCGCCACCACCGTGGGCATCGGCAGCGGCGACGCCGGCGACGACGCTGCGATCGCGACCGGCTTCTTCTGCTCCGCCTCCGCCGTGAAATTCGGCCAGTGCTTTCCACCGCCTCCTCGTGTGCGACGCCCGACGGAGACCGTCTCCTCCGCCAGCGGGGACCCGCCAGAGAAGGTAAACGCCGACGGCGTGGAGGCGTCCTTTTCCTCTGAGGACAGCGAGGGTGCGGAGGAGGGGGTGGGTGTCCCGTCGTGCAGCCCCAGCGCCGCCAACTCACGCCGCTCCGCCGCACTTCGTAGCTCCTGCACCGCCTCGTAATCCGCCTGCACCGGCATCGGCCAGTGCTTCGTCTGCACGTGCGTGGTCACCACGCCGTGGCAGCAGTAGGAAAGCCACTGCATCACGTCCGTGCGGAATTCCTCGTCAAACACGCCGGCGTACACGTCGTTGGGGAAGCAAAACACGCACGTAAAGTACGTGGCGTGCGCCACGACGATGAGGAGGTTGTCGAGGATGGAGTCCTTCGCCGCGGGAGAGGAGGCCGAGGCCACCGCAAGATGACCGGAGGAGGTGAGCTGCGTGAGGTTGATCGAGATGTGTGAGGAGAGGGGCTCGGCGTCGTCCACGGCGTCTGCAACGGCGCCCGGCACCCGTGTCGCCTTGCTGCTATGCTGCTTTGGTGTAGCGCTGCTGTTGCTGCTGTCTGAGGTGGCCGGACCAGCCGTGGCGCGGGCCACCTGCACGCACACGTTGCGGAAGAGGACGGCGAGCTGCTTGTACAGCTGCTCCTCGTACAGGCAGTTCTCCACGTACTTGCGGTGCAGCAGCCACAGCTCTTGGTAGACGGTGAGCAGCGTCTGGAGCGCCTTGTTGGAGGGGAGAATGCTCAGCTTCCGCTGCGCGTGCTCTGCCGTGGGTAAGTCCATCAGTGAATGGGGCGTGTAGTGGGAAAGAGAGACGAAGGACGGCGTCAGTGATGACACGGAGGCGGCGGCGGAGGCTGCTGCTGCTGCGGCGGCAGCGGTGGCGGCGGTCTGGGCGTGCCGCAGCAGGTACGCCCACTCCCCGGTCAAAAGCGGAAAGAAGTCTTTCTGCTGCAGGAGATCCGACACGTTGGCGTAGTACGGCCCGTCCCGATGGACCGTCGCGTTGCGGCCGTCGGGGGCAGCCGCGGCGTCATCCTCTTCGTTCGGCTGCTCATGCACAGGCGACGGCAGCGGTGGCGTGAGCTGCTCTCGCTGCTGTTGTGGCGGAGGGTCGTCCTGCTGCTGCTGCTGCTGTTTCTTTTGCAGATTGTGGTTCTCCTCCGCACGCGCGTCTGCGTAGCGAGTGCACATGAGCAGTTCCACCAGCAGCTGTCCCAGCACGTCCAGCGGAGGCACCGCATCTCGCGCCGACAAGGGAAACACATCCGCGAATGCCTTGGAGAGGCGACGGTGACCGTCGACGAGGGTTTGCTCACGGTGCGCCTTGCAGCACCGCAGCAGCACGAACCAAACAAAGGCCACACAAAACCGGCACGCCATCGTGCCGGGTGCGTCGAGTATGCCGCGCAGGGCGAGCAGCTCTCGCAAGCGGTGCTGCAGGGCGGGCGCCTCACGCGGCAGGAGACGCTCTCGAATGAGCTCCGGCACCGTCCAGCCCATGAGGGAGGTGACCTGCGCGGCGGGGAGCAAAACATCCGGCACGCCGCCCCCCGCCACGGTCCCCGGTGCAGCTCCGTTCGTCGCTCCCTTCGGGGAGCGGGGGGAGCTGCGCGGAGCGTCTGCCGGCACAAACGAGGCAGCGCTCAGCTGCGCGCTTTCCCGGTAGATTTCCTCCAAGGGACGAAACGGAAAGAGCAGAGAGAAGATCGACGGGGAGTCGTGGGCGCTGCGCTCGTAGCGGTGGGCAAAGGTCTCGGCGCGTGTGCGCTGGTCCTTCGCAAGCTCACTGCGAAGCTCTTGCTGCATCTGGCAGAGGAACACCAAGAAATCGGGCGAGGTGAGTGAGGGGACGCCTGGACGCATTGCCGCGTTGGCGCTGGCGCCGTCCTCCAGGGGTCGCGGCTGTGCGTCCGTCGGAGCAGAGGTGAGAAAAAAGGTGTTTCCACCGCCTTCGTTGCGCCGGACGCTCTTCGCGCCCGCTCCTTCTCGCGCCAGAAGTTGCTGCTGCTGCTGCTGCGGGGGCTTCTGCATCGTTTGTGAACCTCCGAGACGGGCGAGTGCGTTGGAAAGGGTCTCCTTCTCATACAATTCCACCTTTGCCGTCGTAGTCGCAGCTGGAGGCGCCCATGCGGCCTCGGTACTTGCCCGTGACGGCGGCAACGTTTGCTGGAAGTGCGCAGCAGACGACAAGTGGCGGTTGTCGTCGTGGTCGTTGCGGGGTGGGTAGTACACCTGCTCCGCCCTCGCGTACGATGCGAGTACGACAGGAGATGCGTCTTTTCCATGGATGCTTCTGGGCGCTTCGTTCACGGCGGGCAGCGTCGGCGCTCTGCTTAGTGCGTGGTTGCAACTGCTGATGCTGACGGCGTTGGTCGCACCAGCCGCTTCCGCCGCCGCACCCGTAGGCCGCGCGCCTTTTCGGCCTTGTCGTTGCCTTGTTCCCCTGTTTACGGAAGAGGCAGCGGAGGACGAAGCGTGCGCAAGGGACGGTAGACTTGAAGCCGCCGCAATACTTGTCGACGTACTCGCGGCGCCGGGCGCGGTGAACGTCTCCACGTGACCGTCCGCAAACAACACACGTGTAGTGCCGTGGAAGGTGCGTCGCAACAGCACTGAGGACGGCGAAGCAGAAGACACTGCGTTAGCCGCCGCTGTCGCCTTGTGGGAGGCTGCTCGAGCAGAGGCAACCGGCACAGTTTTCGCCTGGCGCAGCGCAAACGGCGCTGCTGCTGCTGCGGTGCGTGCAGTGGAGGAGTCCGTGTCCTGCGCTGCGTGTGGGTGTGCCGCGCGCTGCGCCGCCTCCAGCCGCTGTGCGTTGCACCGCATCCGCCGACGGCTGCCTACGTCGCCTGCGTACGCACTGGCCGCCGCGGCAACCTGCGAGGTAGAAGTCGACGACGGCGGTGGAAGCAGCGCCGGCAGAAAGACCAGCCGCTCCGGGCTGCACGGGATCGCGCGTGCGGGCTGCGAGGCGGAGTAAGCACCGTTGTTGATGATGTCATCGCCTCTGCTGCTGTTTTCTTCTGCCAATGAACTCGCTGGAAGAGCATCCGAGGCGCTGTGCGACCACATTTTGTTGTTGCGGCTGTTAGATGGTATGATACTTACATAAAAATACGAGTAAGTGAACGCCAGAGTCGCGCCAACGCGTGAGATGTTCGTTGGCGAATTGCGGCGGCGAACGCAAAAACCGATCTGAGTACTAATAATAATACGTGGTAAGCGGCGTTCCTTGCCTTGAAAGAATATATAAATATATGGTTGTTAAGGTGCGATGAGAACGGGATAAAACAACAGCAATGATAAGAGCGCGTTCAGCACGTTGCGGGGATGCAAGAGCTGATGATGTAGGTGAAGATCAGAGGTGAAGGAGAAGCCGCTGAAGCGATGCGTCCTTGCGCTGGACGGTGGAGGAGTGTTGCGAGAGAACGCATGCATGCTGCGCGTGGACCATAAGCAGTTGTCCCCTCCCCCAAAAGTACTCTTCTGTTTCTAATCGACTTTTAAGGCACTTTTCTTTGGGTTGCTACGACAGCGGGGATGACCCCAGAGTAGTAAGACACGAGCGCCGGGCGCGACTAGGCGATTCGCCGACCGCGTCGTGCAGCCGACCAGTTTTCTTCCTCTGCAGCGCGTTCCCCTTCCTTTTCTTGTGACGCGATGAGGACGTTCCAGCTCACTTCCGTTGCGGGTTGGCTTTGTGGCTGCTCATGCACTTTCTAAGCACCGACGTCCGGCCTTTGAAGAAAATAATAATATAATCAACCTCCCGCCGTGATTCTTTTCCCTTGAGGGGCCACGTCGAACGCTAACGAGATCCAAAAGGAGGAGGGAGAAACGTCGGAGAACGTGGTGAGGGGAAAAACAAAAATGCCAAAGACACCGCACACACTCACACACGGACGGACGGACGGACGCGCTCATCGCCAATCGGCGCTACCTTACAAACAAGAAAGGAAAGGAAAAGCAAAACACCTAAAGCAGCTACTAAGTATATATATATATATATATATATACATAACAACACAATGAAATGAGAAGACCCCATTCGCAAAGCGTGGCGACTCCCACCGCGCCGTCTGTCGGCAAATGCAGAGACAGCAGTGTTCTATTGAATTCGAGAAGCAGTGAATGAAAAAAAAAAAAGCACCCGTCGCCTCGCTTCTACTTCCTCGAGAAAAGCCCACCACTTTTATACGCGACTCGTCATGTGCTTCCACTCCGACTCGTCCGTGTACTGCATCGGGATCTGCCACGAGGTCTTCGCCCCCGCCCGGTTCACGAGCGGCTTCCAGTTCCAGAAGCGGTCGTAGCGGCTGAACTTCTCCCGCATCTCCGGCCGCATCCACTGGTCCAGGTAGATGTCGTCCTCCTCCAGCACCGGCACCGATGGCTGGTTCAGCACCACGTTCCTAAAGTGCGACCACCCCGGCTCCGTGCCCATCGCCCGGTAGCAGCCCCACAGCGTGTACCAGCTGTAAAAGAACATGATAGACCACGCCAGCCAGAAGGTCGGCTTGGTCGTCATGTTCAGCCGCATCCCGTACTTGCTCGCCATCTCGTCCATCGTGCTCTCCCACGACTCCTCGGTCATGCGGATGCTCTCCTCACGGGTGTACGGGAACTTCGGATCGAAGATCTCCTTCGGGTACTCGAACCACTCAATGTGGGGGTTGAAGTCCATGGGCAAGAGGGGCTCGTTGTGGCTGATGGACGGCGGCGGCGCCGCACCACCGCTGCTGGGGCGGATGTCTTTAAACTCATTTGCAATGAAGCGCGCCGCGCTGCACAACGCCGGCACGCACGCGACGGTGCTGTGGGTGAGTGCGAAGGCGCTCGTGCGGCCCCCGCGACGCAGCATGTTTTGTTTGTTTCTTCTTCCTCGTTGTGTGTGGGTGTGTCTGCGTGCTTCAAGACGAGGAAGCGGGTAATGCAAGTGGCGAGCTCAACAGAGGGAGAGAAAGAGAACTCTAAAGGAGTACGATAAATTGTAACTACGCTGAAGTGCACGAACTACTACTAAGAAAAAAAAGGAGTACTTTTGATGAGATTGCTTTTGCTAGATATTGCCACGTCTACGGAGTTGCTACGGAGGCTACGAGGGAGCTAATCTGCCAGTTTGTCGCTGCTTGCGGACGCAAGGGAGAGGCACGTCGCCGGCACCGCTGCTGTGGAGCACCGTGGCTCTTCCTCTCTCTCTCTCTTCTACCTCTTACCTTTTTTACTTGTTGATGAGACGGTCGGCGAGGTGCGTTCTAACACCTCTGCTGCAGCGGGTGCTCACACACAACACGAGCGTGGTGAGGGGAGGTGACAAGAAACGCGGCGAGACAAAAGGGCAGGGAAGAGAGTAGGCGTGTTGAGATGGAGGCGGACGGAAGCGGGGAGGGAGGCGTCGCTGATGGAAACCGTCAACCGAACACCATCCCAACAAGCACTGCTGGTGCAGCGCGGTGCAAGCGCCCGGGAGGACGGCAAAGCAGGAATCATGGATGCGCTCCGCGGCTGCTGGTCCAACAGTGCCTTCTTCATTTCTTCGTTTGAGGTAGGGTGACGTAGGAGCCTTCGGACGATGCGAGACACGGGAAGCGCGCATCTTCTATGTTGAATAATAATAATAATAATAATAATAATAATAATAAATACACGGGCCTAAACAAGCTTGTATCACACTGCTTGTGTAAACTTGCTGTTCTCCGCGCTTCGACAATAAGGCAGCATCAAACAACAACATGAAGAGACATGACATCACGTATTCTGGAGATCTAAATGTAAATATACGCATCTAACGAAAACAGTAAGAGTAAAACTAAAACCAAACAAAAAAAGAACAGAGGAATATATGGATATCACCCACAGAGTCGAAGCACTCGGCGTGCGGCTCACACAATACTCTGCAGGGCAGCCAGCAGCGCCACCGGGTCTTTCTTCATGCACGCCGCTATCGCCTTCACTCGGGCCTCCTCCAACGCATCGATGGCGTTCAAGTTACATTGAATAGCGTGCGCCATCACGGCCGGACACACACAACAAGAGGAGGGCGCCGTGAGCGCAGACGCAGACGAGTTCGGCACCGCACCACCACCGCTTCCCCCGCTGCCACGACGCGTGTCCGCTTGTGCACGACCATCTGTGATGGCGGTGACCGGAAAGACGTGTTCGACCATCCGCCGACGACACAGCACCTCCTGCGCTTCACCGTTATTGTGGACAGCCGGCGGTGCAGAAGGGTGGAGGGACATCTGGCCAGCACCGTCACACAGGTTTTCCGCTGCTCCGGTGGAGGAGTGTGCCGATACGACTTCTGTATCAGCGGCCGTCACGGTGGCGGCGTCGCGAAGCGTGCACTCCAACGTTGACCGCGCCACACGCAACGCGTTCTGCAGCGGGAGCGTCTGTGCGACGTACGAGGTAGTCGTGGCCTCCGTTGCCTCGTGAAGGGCGAGCGCTGCTGCGGCGGCGGAGGTCGAAGAGCAGGAGAGGCTTTCGCCGTCATCGCGCTCGTGTCGGTCGGTGCCGCGGATGGGCGAGAGCAGCGCATGTACAGGAGACACCGACCCGTAGAACGGGGTTGTAGATGCTGTGGAGGTGAGGAGCGGAGCCACGGGGGGTTGGGAAGCATCAAGCCGCCGCCGCTGCTGTTGCTGCACCTCCGCGGTGTTCTCTGAAACGTTGAGCCCATCTGCGTGACGGCCCGTCGCCGTGTGTGTCTGTCCAATGGAGGAGTCCTCAGCGTGCTCTTTTTCTCCCCCTTCATCCTGCTCCTCTGTTGGCTCTGGCGAGCTTGACCGAGAACGCTTTCCCGCTGTCCCACAGACGGTGGACAACAACGATGACGACGACACCGTCGGCGGAACAGCGCGCAGCGGTTCAAGGACATCGTGCTGGAGGTACGCTGCGATGGTGGTGCGAATGGACGTCACTGTGCATCGGTGACGGTCCGCCATGAGCCGCACCCACCGCCACAGCTTCAGCTCCTCCACAAAGGCGTTGCCACCGAGCCACGCGTTGGCCGTCATGGACGGACCGAGGAGAAGCACCACGTTGGCGGCATTTCCGGTGTTCACCGCGCCCTCTGCGTCGATGTCGCCGTCCTGCTCCTTCGGCCCGTCCGAGCAGGAGTTGCCAGCACGAAGCTGCTCCGCCTCTTCAGAGCTGAGCGCGCGAATCAGCGCGAGAACGTGCTCTGCGTTTCGCAGCTGCGTCACCGCATTGCTGCCACTCCGGTCTTCCGCCGAGGCGACAACGGATGCGGCGACAGCAGAAGACACCGACGCCGCGCTGGAGGCGTTACCCACTACTGCTGCTGCTGTCGTTGTGACTGCTGGTGGAAACTGGAGGAGCTGCAGGTATCGCCGACACGTGACGCGGTGCACTGCATCGTGCCTGCGCAGCTCCGCAGCGGACAGCAGCGGCACACCGACCGCGTCATTGGTGCTGACGCACGACTCGATTTGAACGTCGGTGGCGTGAAAAATGCCGAACAGGAGCAACGCGACATCGTGGCACGGGATGTCGTGGAAGGTAAGGTGTGACCGTTGCAAGACGGCATTCGCCCACGCCAGGATGGCGGAGCGGGTGTAGGTGTTCGCCGCGGACGGCCTTGACGACATCGCTTGTCGAAGGGTGTAGTTGTCGATATATATATTTCTTATTATCTTCCAGGTGAGGCGGCTCGTCGCGCGCGCGTTTCTGTGATGATGACGAAGGGATGAGGAAGAGGTGAGAGCAGGGAAGCGAGAACGGGGGACATTGACGAAGAGGGAAGAGAAGGCTGCACCGAGTCCCCTCCTCTTCTTCCCACTGCTCTGGAACATCAGCGTCAAACGGCATGTCTCTGCCCGTACGCCTCAGCTACGGAAGTTGAATAATGCTTGAAAGTTGTAGGTGGCGCTTTCGCACGCTGCCGCGTACATATATATAATACCGTGAACTGCTTTAGACTGCCGAGTAATTGCAGATGAGGCCCAGCGGAAGCGCCGCCATGAAAAAGAGCAGCAATATATGTGTTTTGATAGGTTTCCTTTTCATAGTTACATCCTTCATTTTTCCAATAAGGCGGAGCCACACACACACACACAGAGAGAGAGAGAGAGACGCATAGACGTATTGCATTCACGGTCTAAAACACCCCCCCCCCCACCCCACCCCACCCTTCTCTCCAGTAAAGGGGGTAGGCAGTTCTCTTCTGCCTTACAGTGTCGCTCTCTCTGCCTTCACGGCTGCGTCGCCTCAGCGAGCCGCAAAAGAACAGAAGAAGAAGAAAAAAATGCTTTACATCTCGCACAGCAGCTTCAGCAACTCCGCCGCTCCTTTGCGCTGCGACGGCTCATAAGCCAGGCAGCTCTCCAGCACACGCAACATCACCGGGTCCGTTGCCTGCTCTTCCCTTCCCAAACTGCCTTTGTTTGGTCCAGCTGTCGCTTTCCTGCGTGCCGTCGTCGCAGCCGTCTTGCGGGGCCAACCCACGTGATCCAGCTGCCGCCGCAGCGCGGCCTCCATCGACACGTTATACTGATTTCTCTCACGTCCGTACTGCCGCAGTTCTATCTCGCCTCCGTTGACGGCCTCGATAAAAGTCTTGTTGTCCTGCAGTATCCAACGTAGCTCCGGTCCACTCGTGTCCGAGCGCTGTTGCTGCGGCTGCTGTGGCTGTTGTGGCGTGGTGCCAGTCCACGTCCAGGGAAGCTCCCCCGCCAGCATCTGCAACAGCAGAAGACCGAAAGAGTAAATGTCCGACTCCGGCGTCGGCGCCTCGCCCGCGTTCACCTCTGGACTGCAGTACGCCGCCGCCACCCGCGTCAGCGTCGCGTACAAGGCGGGGTCTGGCAGGGCCCACTCATACAGGTAGAGCATCCCTGTGATCTTGCAGTTGCCCTCCACCCCGAAGAGGATGTTGTCCGGATGCACGCGACCGTGCACGACGCCGCGGGAGTTGTGGAGGTGATCCAGTGCACGCAGAGCGGCGACGCAGCACTTCCGCGTCGAGGCCAGCGCGAGACGGCTACCAAATCGGCTCACCGTTTTGCGCAGGGTCTGCTCGGCGACCCACTCCATGATGGTGTAGACGTGTGTCGGGGTGACGGCCATGGAGAGGAGCTGGACCGTGTTGCCCTCGCAGTAGCAGCGGGCCACGGCGTCCATCGCCGCCAGGTCCACGTTCACCGACGTGCTGTGCGCTTCCTCCCCCTTCTCTCCTCCCCCCCCTCCTCCTCCACGAGCAGCCGGCTCTGTGGGATCCGTTGTATCCGATTCCACCTGCTGCGCCTCGTTGGTCCCCGCCGTGAGGGACAGATCAGCAGAGCGAGAACGCAGCGCTGCGCTTGCGGCGGCGCTCTGGCGGCTCTCTTCACCTTCTCCAGCCTCGTCGCCGTCCATCTCTTCGCGAGCGCGTCGTGGGCAGTCGCCACGGTCGGGGGAATTGGGCGAGGAGAACGGACTCGCGGCATGCGGTGCGTCCTCCTGTCGGGCGCGCACCTGCGACGGCAGGGCAAACGCGATGCGGTGGAGGGACTCCTTCTCCCGCAGCGACACCACGGCTGACGCGGGCACCGCGTCGGTGGATGCTTTCCTGGCGCCGTCGCCCGCTGCTGCTGTCGTGGTCGGTGCCTCGGCCGCTGGCGGGGACACCGACGTCGACTGCAGCGTGCATTCCCCCCCTTGCACACCACCGGGCCGCGGCGGCAGCAAGGAGGGGCAGCTCCACGTCGACACCGTCTGCGGGGCCACCTTCACCGCATACACCTGAATCTCCGCCATCGCTCCGTTGGAGGAAATACCGACGAAGGAGAGCGAGGTGTCGATACGCGCGACGGCGGCCGCACCGCCGATGGGGGTGTTGGACAGCTGCCAGAGCTGCTTCGACAGGTCCAGCACCCGCAACGCGATGCCGTTGAAGTCTGCCTTGGGCCCCACAATGCGATCATCATCCTCACCGTCCCCCAGCGCAACCTTCACCATCTCATCATCCACGCAGTCCTCTACTTTCGAGTCTTTCTTGTAAAGACTGCGGTTGCGGCGTTGCGTTGCACTCTCCACAGAGGTGTCGGTCGCAGGAGCCACAGGAGCAGCCATCGCCGCCTCCGCCACGCTGGACTCAGTCGCCGTTGTGGCGCTCACCGATCTGCCACTCTTTGATGTAGTCGGCGTGCGCTCGCATAACGAGGCAAACGTGCTAGGTCCGCGTGTGCTCGGCGACACCATGGACACGGAGGATGTTGTTGCGGTCGTGAGGCCGGCAGCCCTCGATTGACGCAGCCGCTGCTGTGTGGCCGACGCGCCCGCCCGCATCGGCGAGGTGAGGGACGCAAACACCCTCCTGCCTCGTCTACGTCTGGCGGTGCCGTTGCCGCTGGAGCTGGTCGCACTTGTGATCGATTTCGGCGCCTCGTCATCTCCGTCCTCGTCGGAGAAGTGGCGGTGCAGCTCGGGTCGGCAGACGAGCCACGGCATCGCGGCACCGAAGGGCTCCACCATGGGGTCGCGCTCGCGAGACAGCTCGTTCACGCACGTAACCGTCAGCTCATCCAGCTGCCGGGCCAGCTCGGTCGGCGAGAGACCGGCTTTGTTCTCGGTGAGGACGCGCTCATGCACCAGGAGGTATTGAAAGAGGATCGTCAGAGTCACGGACGAGGAGTGGAGAAGCCGCTCATAGAGCGGGCACGCGGCTTCGAAGTTGCCGCGAATAAAGTTCAGAAAAGCCTCGTGCGCCAGCTGACTGAAGTCCTCCCACCACGGCTCGTGCACCGAGCCGACCATCACGACGTAGAGGACGATGTTTGGCTGCCCCGTTTCCTCCACCACCGTCATGACGTCGATGGGCAGCATTCGGAAGTGCTGGCGGATCAGCGGAACCGCCGAGTCGGTGACCAGGAAGCGGAAGCCAGACTGGAGCTGCTGCTCAAAGAAAATCTCGCTCGACGGTCGCCCGAAGAGGACGAACTCCTTGTGCTCCGGCACCCCGCACACCCCGACGGTGTACACACCCGTGTCCACCACAAACGTCATGTAACGCAGCGCACGGGTGGAGAGGCGGCTAAAAATCTCGATGCCACACCGCGTGGCAAGCAAGGCGTGGTCCTTCGTCTGGACACGGGAGCCAAAGCTGACGTACATCATCTCCGGCACGAGGACGTCGAAGATGCCGCCATAGCGGTACACGCACTCCATCACCGTCTCTACGATCTCGGGGAACTGCGCGTGCACGTCGGTGTTGTCCTCGATATGCACGTGAATGCACAGCAAGGAGCAGAGGCACTTGGAAAAGCTGTTTGGCGTCCAGGTCCGCGCATCCCGCTTGATGTGGGGGGAGCTGACGTGATAGGCTGCAGGATCGTGATAGTCAGAGCTCTCGGCGGCCTGTTCCTCGACGGCGCTGAGGTGACTCGACGCGGGGATAGAAGTGGCGTTCTCCGTTTCTGAATTTGTGGCGCTGACGTCGGGCGTCGTGACGCTCAACAGCGCTTGCGGTGGCGAAGACGTGGAAAGCACATTCGGTAGCTGCACCATGGGAGGACGTGGAAGGTTATTTCCACTGCTTTTCTTTCTGTGGCTATCGTCCGTGTTCGCTGATGCAGATGGGCCAACGCGTTCCCTTGTGGCAGATTCTGTGCCACCGTGCTCTCGCGTGCCTTCCTCTTCTGCCGGTGTCGGTGATGGGGCTAAGCACGGCTTCTCCTGCGGCCTCTCCTTCCCGTGCGCCGCTGCGTGGGGCACGTCTACCGGGTCACTTGGAGGACCTGCGTGGCTGTTGCCGCACGCCGTTGGAACAGACTGTTCGTACAACGCAGCCATCGATGCGGCTGCCGCGTCGGGCTGGGTTGCTTCCCTTTCTTGCGTTGTGTGATCTAGAGATGAACCCGTACTGTGGCTGGCGCGTGCGGTGCTTCGGGACGAACGCAAGGTCACTGCGGCATTCGTATTCTCTGTCGTTGTGGACGAGTCCGCTTGCAAACGCCTTTCGTGGGTCTGAGTGGTGTTGGAGCCCTCTGAGTAACCCCGCGGATGGGAGACGGACTTGGCCGACGGCGGCGGCTCTCCTGCGGTGCTCCTCGCAGCCGGTACCGTTCCCGACCCACCGACGCTGACTTGAGGATGCAGCAAGGTATAGGACTGACTGAAGTCTCCGAGGATGCCAAGACGTCCATGCGTCTCAGCTATCCGCACAGTGGCGGAGAGACGCGAGTCCAGCGCACTCCCACCACTGACCCCTCCGCCGCTGCCGTCATTGCTGCTGCTGTCCGTGCGACTGTCTTTCGCGTTGACGGCGATGGCTTGGTCAGCCGGTGCAGCACTGCTGCTGCGGAAAAGTTCCGGTTCTGGTTGCGCGTGAACGGGTGGGCTCAACGAGCGCCGTGACGGCGCTGTCGCTGCTGCGCTGCGAGGGGCCGCTCTGGTGCGTCCAGCGAGAGTCGGCAAGGTGGGCGATGAGCGAGGATGCGCGGTGTTCCCTACCGCCGCCGCCGTCATCGTAGTAGTCGTAGTCGTAGTAGTGGCATTAGAAGACTTCCCCGTAAGGGGCGATGAAGACGACGGCAGCAGCGCCGTAGCGGAGTCGTCGAAGGTGTAGCGCGTGGGAATGTATTGCTGTATCTCGTGCACATGCTGGCGCAGCGCCGCGCTCACATCCTGCAGCTCCGCCATCTCCGAAAGACGTAGCTGGGTAAGACAGTGAAGGAGCCGGTGAGCGTAGGGGAGGAGGCGCAGGCGCAATCGTCGAGGGAAAGAGGAAATAGTACGCTCTGGACCGTACACTCCTGAGGACTCGGTCATTGCCCTGTCCAGTGCGGGTTGCCTCCTTGCTGGGTCCTCTGCAGGAAGAGCCGCGGTGTTGCGGACACGCTCTTCCACCACCCGCGTGTCGTTGCTCTCTGCCGCGGCACGATGATCCTTCGTCTTTTCCACACCTCCTTCTTCATTTTGCCGGCCTTCGCCCGACTTCGACGCCGACTCCGCCATCGCCGCATCCTGCTTCGCCACGCCACTTAAGCTCAGCGGGGAGACATTCACGACCTCGTCGGCGGTCAACGACAACGGCGGCGCCGCAGCCTTGCGCTTGTGCAGCACCACCATCTGCTCCAGTTCCTGCTGAATCGAAATGAGAGGCAGCTGCACGTAGCAGGTCAGCACAAAGAAGACTAGAAACGTGGAACACATCACCGCCACGGCCACCGCGATGACGGTGAGATAGCGCTGCATCGTTTCGCAGCGGCCTCCCTCGGCAGCAGAGAGCGGGGTGACGACGACCATCATCACAGAGAAGTTCGACTGCAGCTGCACCGCAGCCACGCTCACCGCAGCGCGCTGCCCAGCAAAGTAAAACTCACGGAATACAGCAGGCATTACGGTGCGCTGCCCCGCACCCTGCAGCGATCCCCCTTCGCTGTGACGTGCGGTCGTGTGCGGAGGGACATCGCTCGCCACCGCCGTTCCCGGGCTAAACGGTGCGCCACGCCGCTCGTACATCTCCGCCGCGTAGGCTGACACGTTCACGACGCCCAACGCGGCCTGCATTAGGGCATCGCCGACATCGTCGAGGCGGGGCCCCGCCAGCGGCGATGCATCGTGCACGAGCCATGGCAGCCATCCTGGGTGGTCCGACACCCCCCCATCAGCACCGTCTGCTGCCGCTGCTGATAGTGACGACGTGGCAGTGTGTTCTGCGTCTTCGCCTTCGCATCTCAAGCTGCGCAGCTCCGACGACAGCGCTGCCGGTGCGTGGCCGCGGTCGGTGATGTTCTCCGCACATTCGTCGAGTGCTCTTGGTGGTGCAGCGGGAGTCGTGTTTGGACTGGGGTCCGTTGTATGCGTAGGCGTAACCGGAGATGCGCCAGAACTTCTTCGCACTTCTCGCCCAGTATCCAGTGCCCAACTGCGCGCGATGATGTCCGCTTCAGTTATCGGTGCGTCCGACACCCCACGCAGCACCCTGTCACGCACACCGCCGAGCTGCGGGGGCGGCTGCTGACGACGCGGCACGAGCAGCATCACCTTCGCCGTAATGGAGGAAGGGGAGTGCGCGTGCTGCAGCTGCTGGTGCTTCACATAACTACGCAGCAGCGCCGCTGCTTTCATGCGACACCACACGGCGGACGGCTCCGCTCGCCCGTACTCGTAGAACGGGTGGACGTACGTCAGATGTGGACTCGCAAGAGGTCCAGGCGACGATATCAACCACCGCTCCACACTCGACTCCGACCCGTCGTTTCTCTCCACGGCGGCTTTCCACGCCTGCACGATCGGTAGCACGTGCGCGACGCGTGCGGCGGCGTTGCCGTCGAAGTGCGGGGGAGACCGTGCGATTCTCATTTTGACAGGCGGCTGCACGACGTCCATCGTCAACATGTTGATGGAGTAGAAGTCAGCTGCTTTGTTGAGTTCACCTTCGTCGCGCTGACGTGCCCGCACCGCCTCGCGTGCGCCCGCCAAAAAGTAGTCGGCGGAGTAGCTCGCATCGCAGAACGCAAAGGCGGTCCGCCATTCCACCTCGCTGGCCCCTGCGTCGCTGCCCGACCCGTCCGTTTCGCTCCGCCGCGTCCGTAAAGTTAGTTCCTTTGGATCTGCATCCCCCTCCAGCTCCGTCCGTCGAGCGTGTGGCTGCAGAGTTGCAGCACCGCCCGCTGTGTTGTTCGTCGCGTCTGCACTGCTGAGGGAGACGTACGTCAAGGTCACCATCAGCTTTCCTAGATCCGTGTACTTCAACGCGGCGCAAAGGCCACGAGAAACGTTGACGATCGGCGGCCGTCGTGGGTCGGTTGGCCGCGGGTGGGCAGCGTTGCGTGTCCGCTGACTCGTCAACATCTCTCCCGACATCACGGGCAGCAAAGTGACCTCCTCCATGAAAGCGACAAGCTCGTCGCGCATGTACGTGTGCAGCTCGCTCCACGTGTGTGACACCGTTTCCTGCGCGACCACGTGCGTAGCGACAAACATGCCGACCGCGAGCATCGCGACAAAGACGCCGTACGGCAGGAGAATCCACAGCAATCGGAAGTGCCGCTTTGACGATCGTGTCTTTGCGTTGTTGCCTTTGTCGTTCTCGGAGGACGTCGTTTCGCCCACCTCGGCGCTGCTCGCGACCTTCACAGCCTTTGCGCCTACAGCGTCAGGAGGAACACCGTCTCGCCCAGTTGCGGGCTGCGCCGCTGCGACCGCCAACTCGAAAGTCTGCCCGGCCAGCGCGTCGTCTGCACTGCGGCTCCGCGGCAGAGACGCGTGGGAGGCGCGTTCACACACCGCACTTGACGAGCGAGTCAGATGCGCTGCTGCGGAGGTCTCCTTTGCCTTGTGTCGCCCCGCGCCGTCATGGGTTTTCAGCGGAGCGAGTGGAACGACCATGCTAGGCAGCACCGAGCTGGGGGAGGCGGTGGTGGTAACCGACACCGGCGACGTCAACACGTCCTGCCGATCCAGCAAAGACGTCGGTGCCGATAGCCGCGAGGAGGGCGACAACAAAGACAGCTCTTCAGCGCCTTCGCTGCTGCGACTGGGTAGACTGTCCTCTAGTAGCTGGCTCTCCCCTCCGTTCTCCACCGCCGTGGACGGGGAGACGAGACCTGTGTCGCACAGCCCAGATGAGCTGGGTTGCACCATCCCGTCGCCGAGGGGCCGCCCCTCCGGTATGAACACGGTGTCCGGTGATGGCCGCGTAAGTGAAGAAGCAAAGAGAGCTCTTGGCGGCTTCACTTTCACCTCAGCAGCAGCAGCAGCAGCAGTGGCATCGGCAGTCGCCGTTGTCGTCACCTCCACTGCGGAGTCGCCTGAAGAAGCCAACAAAGATTGTTCTACTGAGTGCTCTGGCCTTGGATGCCCTGCCCCGTGTGTTGGTGGGGCAGTCGAGGATGGATTGTTGGGCAGCGCAGCCGTCGCGCTCATCCGCGTCGCAGTGTCACTGTCGTGTTGAGGCACCTCAGGAGAGTTTTCGGCGTGTGGAGACTCGGCACCAGAGACGGTACGGACGGTGGAACTCGCCGACGATCGCTGCGTGAGTAACAGCGGAGGCGGGCGGACCACCTTACCCGTCGCCCACGGACCAGTGCGTGGGGGACGGCAGCCAACGTGCAGCAGCGGCGACGCGGACGTGGGAGCGGTGCCACTCTGCGCACGCGCCGTGGAGGGGTGCGTCGTTGCCGGCACGGCAGCTGCGAGGGTGCTCGCCGAGACAAGCGGGGTTGCTTGTTGCTGAAGAAGATGGGAGGCGGCCGAACTCGGCAAGAGGTGTTCCACGTCCTTCACACCACTTTGCCCACCGCCTCTCCTTCCTGCGGCGCCGCCGCCGCCGACAGTGCGGCTCAGCATCGTGACCGGCGTGTTCGAAGCGGTTGCGATGCAACTCGTCGGCTCCGTCGCCGAGCGCGGCGTGGCGGACGGCAGCACCTCCGGCATCTCCGGCGCACTCAAAGAACTGTCCAGCACATCGCGGATTTCTCTACAAAACGCGCTGCGACCGCCAGGCGGAGGAGGCGGAGGTGGAGGATGACGGCTGCTGCTGCCGTCGCCCTTCTCTCCCGCTTTGGTTCCGTGTGGCGGTGCCGGTGGTCGGAAGGCGTGCAGACCGGAAGGGGGACGCTGCTGCTCCGCCGCCCGTGCAAGCAGGCGTTGACCCTCTTCACGCAGTGGGCGAGGCAACGGAGCTGCTGTTGCTGCTGCTGCGGATTCAGAGGTGCGGCCCCACAACGGTGAAAGGCTGGCTGATCCACCTCCACAACCGCTGCCGACCATCATAACAGCCGATCCAATCGGTGTTGTCGACCCGGCAGCGGCTAACAATTGAAGCGGCTGCGAAGATGTGGACGTAGAGGCGGAGTCCACTGTACCAGGCTGCGAGGGGGTCGAGGAGCGCCCGGACTGCAGAGACCGCACCCGCCACGCGGCGATGAGCGCTGCCGCTGCCGCTGTCGCTGCCGAGCTGACTGCCGCGTCGCCGCTCTCAAACGAAAAGTCGGGCATCTCCGCGCTGTGCAGGCTGTCGTGCGGGAGGTCCGACGGCGGCGCCACGGGCACTAAATGGCCACCGCCACCGCGGCTGCGGGCGAGGCGGCTGCCGCGGGAGGAGATGCTGAGGTTGCGCCGTGCGTTGCTGCCACGGCGGCGGATCCGCTCCCGCACGCTGCCCTCCTCTCTTAAGGCGTCGTATTCCTCGTCTTCCTCGTCTTCCTCGTCGTTCCCCTCGGTGGCTGCCTCCGCCGCGTACTCGCGCGCCATCTCCTCATCGAAGGAGGTGACCGTATTGCCGTCAAGGAGGTCCTCAAAGTGAAGCGGGGCGTCGGTACGCTCGCCGCTGGACAGCGCACTCGCTGTGCGCGGTATCGGGCGGTCGCGGTCCATGTGCGACAAGGACGCATAATGTTGTTGCGGCTGTTGCACTGGAAGCCGACTGCTCGTGGAGGGGCGACGCTCCGGTGAGTCCTGTCCGCGTATGAGCGAGTTATTCGTCGCCTCCAGTGGACTACCGCTGGAAAACGGCGCGAAGCTACGCTCAGGCGGCCACGCCAGGCTAGGGCTCAGCGGAGAGTGCGGCGTGAAAAACGACGGGGTGCCTCCCGACTGACGCGAACCGGTGCTGCTGTTGCTGGGAGCTTGCTTCACGTGTGCGTGTTGAGGCGGGACCGGTGGTGGGAGGCTTGTCACGGCCGTGCCGTCGGAGCTCACAGCCGCGGCGGAGGCGCCGGCCGACAAGAGGGAGTTCGCCACCGCAAGCGTCAGCGATCTCATGCGAGAGGCGGAACGTGGCGCCACGGGCGGCGCGGCGGTCGGGGTGTGAGACGCCACGACAGACACAGCTGCACTTTCCGCTTGGAGGGCAGACGCCGGAGAGGAGGACGTCACCGCGTTGGCGTCAACCTGCGATGCTGCGGCGTCGTTTCGAGAGGGAGCGAAAGGGGAAGGTGGAAAGAGCCTTAACTCGTCTCCCTCGACGGTGGCGGTGGGCCTCGTGGTGATATCTTTTCGCGCTGTTTCGCGTCTTCTCTTCGTCGACGTCTCCGCGGGTTTCTTCGCCGCGGTTGCTGCCGTCGACGGCGCTGGTGGTGCTGCTGTGGCTGCTACTGTGGTGGTGGTGGTGGCGTGTGTTATCTGTTTTAGCATGTGAGCACGGCTTGGACGGGGTGCGTCCGGGTCCACCATCAGCGTGGCCGCCACGGCACGAGTGGCCTCCAACAGCGACGTAATATCCGCCGTCCTCATCGCTGCTTCCGTTGCCGCTGTGTTGCGCGTGCACACCGGCCTGATGGTCGCGTCGCTGCGATGACTGCCGGTGTACGGCCGGCTGCCACTGCCCTCCATCCTCGTCGCCTCCCCACGCGCCGCACCTGCGGCGGTTCTTCGGGTGAAGTCCTCCGGAATGTTTAAAAGCGGGGCGTCGGCGTCCTCGCGAAGGGCCGCGCCACGCACCAGCTCACGCAGCGGCGTCGAGAGCGTCACCGCGGCCATGTCCGCACTGCTGCTGCCGTCGTCCTCCCCCTTCGTGTCTGTTGCTGCTGCTGCTGCTCGCGATGCTGCAGTTTCTGCGCGTAGAGACGCAGACGATGGCTCACTGGTTTCGAGCGCGGGTGCGCTCATCAGAAAAAGTTTCTGCATGCCTTCCTCCGAGGTGAGGTGCGCAGAAGAGGACGGTACGACGTGCTCCGTCACCGTCTTTTTCTTTCGCTCCTTGGCTGATGCATTCCCTGGAGAGGACAATCGCGCGGAGGAAACGGAGCGAGCGGGCGACGCCGTGAGGGTCTGAGGCGTGTTTGCAGGAGTGCTCCCCGCGAGCAGTGCCCCACTGTCCAACGCCTCCTCGCCGCGGTGGGTCTCTGCAGACAGCAACGGACCTTCCAAACCCGGCGTTGCCGCGTAAGCACGTGCGTTCCTCATCGTCACCAGCAGGTCCTCCGCGTTTTCCAATGTATTCGGTGCGGTCTCATCGCGTGCGTCATCATCTTGCGTGTTAAATGCCCAGGCCGCATCGGACGCCCTTCGCGCCATCTTGCAGAAAGCTGCAGGAGGGAATTCGAAAGAAGAGCGTGGAATACCCACCGCAACGACCACTGAAAGACACACACACACACAGAGAGAGAGAGAGGTATTGCCGTTGTGAAGCGCGGTGCTTCTTAACGAGAGAGAAAAAAATCTAGTTGTAGCGGGAGAAGATGTGCTGCCTGCTACTCGTGCTCGTGTGCTACTGACCGATGTAAATAAAAGAAATAAATATATAAATAGATTGAAGAATAACAACAGTAATGAAAACAGTGATGATGATACCGGCGTGACGCACTACACCAAAGGCGTGCACGTACACGCACTCCCACGCACAACGAACACAGCGAAGGAAGGCAGGGATCAACGTCGCTCTCGTGTACTGCCTATGCAACGTCTCTCGCTACCTCTCTGTGCGTACGTGAGTGTGTGTGTGTGTTCGTGCGTGCGGTGAGGCACGTAGAAGAACGTAGAAGTGGTACAATATCTGTTTACAGATGAGGTCAAACGTTGACGATGAGGTAAACCGAATTCCACCACATACACTCACGTACAAACACGAATTATAAACAAAGGGAAAAAGAAACACCAGCCTGTATCGAAAGAAGAAGAAAGAAAAAGATTAGTCGACAACGAATAAAACAAAGATAATAGAAGGTCTGAGAAGTCAGGTGTGTTACGCAGAAGTGGAGGAAGAGAGAGAGAGAGAGAAAGAAAGAGAACGAGAAGGACAAGAAGAGCTCATATATATATATATGCTTTAAAAAAGGGTAAAGAGAAAAATTAATATTAAGGCGCGTGTGCGTGAAGGTATGTAAAGGACGTGGAAAGAGGACAACGCGATACTCCCACGCATGCGCACGCGCAAAAATAGTTATATATATATATATAAGATAAATCAATACATATATCTATATATTTATATATAGCTTCACGTAAAGGGACAACACTAACGGAAGAGAACACCAACAACAACAACAACGAAAGCGAAGGAAGAGGAGGGAAATAACTATTTCAACCGCACTCACCTTTTCAAATAACAACACCAACACCGGAGTAGTAGTGGTAATAATAATAGGAGTGATACACGACACGGTGCGTCAAGAGGGAGGTCCGCTTCCGTGAAGGCGCCAAATCAACGAGGAAGTTGGAGTTTTCCCTTCTGCTTTTAAAAAAATAATTTCCGAGCAGCAGCGATGAGAGATCAGCGTGCAACGGACTGGTGACGAAGTCAGTGGGAATATACATAGAGAGAGAAGTGAAGAAAGGAAGAGTATTAAAAAAGTGGAGGAGGGGGGGGGGGAGGGAAGCAGAGAAATTATATCATTACACGCACCGGCCTTCTCGTGTAAGTGTTTGCGTGTGTATGTATACGAGCTTATATATATACGTGTGTGTGTGTGGTCCTCGACCTTAGTACAGTTTCCGACCGGAAGGGCGCGTATGCGTACCCACCAAACGAACACGAGGAAACACACACACACACACCCACGATAAAGGCCACAACTAATAACAATAAAAATAAAGAGCCGAAGTTGTCTACGTCAAACCCGAGGCAAAGGACGACGGCACAATACGCTCACGTTAAGAGTACAAGTGAACAGCAGGAAATGAGAGGAACTCGAACACTGATGAGAACGAAACAAGTAAGAGAAATAAAACACACGAAGAGGGAGAAGCGAAACGCAGAGGAGCACGTTTTTTAAAACAACAAATGATGAGGTGACCTGCAGGGAAATAAAAGATACGGCCGCACGCGAGTTCGTGTGCACTACCTCACGCTCTCACGCACACAGACACACACCAACACGGCGGTGCAGTCTGGGGGAAAAGCAGTAGTTATTATGGCTATTCCGAAGCGCAGACAACGCCGTCCTCACTAGAAAGAATGCGGGGTGGGGGGTCTCCTTCCACAGCACAGAGCTGCTCCCGTAATGCTGGGTTTTTTTTCCTTTGCCTTTTTGCAGGAGGGGGCAGCACAATGCTTGTCGCACAGGTTTAAAAAATGTTACAAACAATTGAAGAGATTGGTCAACGGATTACTGAAAAAGAAAAGAGAAGAAGGAGCGCACAGCATCTTCCGAGAGATTACAATTCGAATCGAGTATGAAGACGGAGGGGAAGAAGGAAAGAGACGACGGTGGAAAGCGAGAGAACGGCTGCCCTGCTGCACCCGAGACAGCGCGCCGTCGCCGAGTGCAGTGGCTCAGTGCTGCTGTGGAAGGGAGAAGCATGGGAACGTCTGAACCCGTGCGTGCTGTTAAACATGCAGTTTATCCATTTATATATATGTATATATTTACGCCTCCTTCTCCCCAGAAAAGTCTGTGCGGTGAAGGCAACGGAATCACCGGTGCTCTTGAACTTTTGAGTTATTATTCCCTTTAGTATTAGCGGTGAGGTGCAGCAAATCAAGGAAGAAAGTACCTACGTTGACGCCGCAAGGAGACGGTCGAGACGCTGCAGCTCCTGCATCTCCGCCTCCGTCACGGCGGGAACGACGACGACGACTCCTTCGGCCGCTGCCCCTGCCTCGCGCACCTCTCTCGCAGCGGAGGTCGTCACCTCGTCGCCACCCACCTTTGGCCCTTCTCTCTCCTGTACGCGAGGCCAGACGTGCGGTGGCGCAGCGGGCTGTCGGAACAGCGCGACGAGGGCGCCGACAGAGGTGGGGGCGGCGGCGACGGCCAACGCGTGCGGTAGCGGTGCCCAATCCAAAGCACCGAACGCACCAACGAGATCATTACGGTGATCAACATCGCCACGACGACGACTCACCTCGTTGCCGGCGTCCATAGAGGAGATAGAAGAGGAAGAAGCGTGCGTGTTAGATGGGGCGTTCACCTGCTCCCAGCCAGCTGTGTAGTGGCGCGCCACCAGCGCAAATGCCAGGTAGTCCTCCAGGAAGCGTCCCCGCTGCGCCAGCGAGGCGGCGTAGCGCGAGGCGAAGGCGTTCGCGGAACCGGCATTGAAGGACACAGAAGAACGTGAGGCGGGCGCATTGGGGTCTGCGTGCCGCGCAAAACCGGCGGTGCGAACCGCCAGCAGCTCGTCCAGTCGCGCCAGTACCTTCAGCAGCAGCAGAGCGACTGGCCACCCGCGCAGATCGGGGTGTGCGGCGGCGATATCTGGAGTGGAAGTCAACATGTCGGCGGCGGTGACGGTGGTGCGAGCCGCGGCCTCGATCGCGGGTGTGAGCGGCGAAGCAAACGGCTCCTTTTTCATTCCTGGAGCAGTGATGTTCCTGCAGTACAAGGCGGGGTGCGCGGCGAGGTGGCGGGCGACCTCGCGTAGCAGCGCGTGCCGCTTCGCAAGTCGTCGGTACGCCTCACCACCGCCTTCGGTCCGGCTCATCGCTTTGGTTTCCAACACGAGCAGTGGCAGCAGCAGCTCGTGCAACACAACCGGCAGAGGCGTGCACGACAGCTGGCCTGCATGTACGAGGCTGCGTAGCGTCTGGTAATGGGCCGGCGCAAAGGAGCACGGCAGGCGCTGGCGAGCAGCATTCAGCGTTGGACCGGTGCGGCGTCCAACCGGCCGGCACGCTAACCCGCCAGCCGTGCTGCGTACTTCTACCGTGACGGATCCCCCGTGAAAAGCTGCTGCGGCGGTGCGTAGCGCACGCAGCGGGGTTACCATCGCCTCCCAGCGACCCAGCAGAGGAGAGCGAGGAAAGTCTTGCGTCGTCGTCGTCGTGGATGCACTGCCACTCACGTCGCGCATCGGGTGATGTTGTTCCTTCATTGACCAAAGAAGGTGCGCGGAGATGCGCTCGATGTCCGCGTGCGGGTCCACCCGCAGGGTAAGCAGCGATGTCTCATGATCTTCTGTGTCTCGTACGGCACCTGTCGCCTGACACAACTTCTCGCGTAGGAGCGGCACCGCAGTGAGCAGCTGAACGAGATGCGCAGCCGAAAGCGCTACCGCAGATCGCGTTCTATTCGATTCCTCCTCCTGGCGAGGAGACACCTGCGCAGATGGGAGCAGCATCGCAGCAATCGCTAGTTGGAGCGCAACAGCGGCGGCAGGACTGCACTCGCCCGCACTCGTGAGGTCGCACGAGGCCCCACAGATTTTCCGCATCGTGACATACTTCGCATAGATCTCACCGCACGCACGGTGCGCACTGCGGTGGATGGCGTTGCCAGATTGGTGAAGCAGCACAAGGCACAGAAGATCTTCCAAGACGTGGATGTGTGCCACCGCGGCGAACGTTGAAGGCGTTGTGCCGCCCGTCGTGTACTCGTTCGCCGCCCACCACGTCCGCCAACGCACGGCGCAGGCAAAGACCTCTCCGTTGATCTGCGCCGCTGCCGCACCGCCGCCGCTGCGCACCACATCGAGCGCGCCCGCGTAGAGCCCCCGGATGACATCCACGCCGCAGAAGGCGACGTCGGGCACACCCGCTTCGCTCACCCGCGCTGCCGCTGCCGCTGCCTTGTCGCACGTGTAGGAGCGCCATGCCTGGTGCACCTCGGCGGCTTCTCGCTCACTCAGGACAGCGCAGGAGTGCAGCACGCGCCGCAGCAGCTTCGTTCCGTCTACCGACATCTGCGCATGGGCGGGTGGGTCGCCAGCGTTGTGAACCTGATTATGTCGGCTCGTGGTGACTGGGCGCGCAGCTGTATGCGCGACGTGTGCGAGGCGTTGATGCAGCACACCGAGTATCGCGATGCCGCGGCTGGACAGCGATTCCGCCTGTCGGTGCTGCACAAGGTCGTCCACCACGCACGACGCCAGCTGCATCGCAACATTCTTCGCTCTCACGGTGAAGGAAGTAGATTGCGTTGCATCACTCAGCTGGTGCGGAGCTGCGGCTGCTGCTGCGTCTACCACACACAGCGCCAACACCAGAGAGGCGTCGGTAAGCTGGCAGAGCGACATGAGAGATTCAAGTCGGCGATGCACTGGCATCCACGGCTGCAGCGCCACACAAAGACGAAGTCCCGCCTCGGCAATGGCGCTTCTCTCCCCTGCCGTGAGCTCCAACGGATCCACGGAGAGAAGGTGCACAAGGTGCATGAGAACTCGTGTTAGCGCCGCCACAACCTCGGCGGGGGAGTGCTTCACCTCGTGCAGCACACGCGTTGATTCCGCTCCGGTGATGTAATCGAGCAGCAGTGTTGGATCGCTGTGCCGCCGGCGCTGTGCAACGCCGCCCAGCACGGCTGCGAGATAGGCGTGCAGGACCGCGTAGTCCGCCTGCAGCTGCGCGTTCGAAGCCCGGTAAGAGGACGCCACGCGGTCTTTCTCGGCGGCGGGACTCTCCGCTGAAGTGCAGAGGTGCAGGAAGGGACGGACCCTGCTCAGTAGAGCAGTGGCGGATGCTTCATCTCGAATGACACCAGACGATGCCGACGCTGCTGCTATGGAGGCAACCCCCGCTACGCGTTTGTGCGTCGAAAACGTCGTCACAACTTCTTCCTCTTCGTCGCGTACGTCCCCGTCCGCCACCGCACCCGACCGGCCTGCGTCTGCACCGAGGCTGCTGCGGTGCGGTGTGGTTGTAGTCAGCGGAAGAGCTATCTCCAGATGGGGGTAGAAACATGCTGCCGTAGCCGCCTCCACCGCGTTGTAGCGAGCCGTTTTGAATGCAGACCGCTGCCTGCTCGCTGATGCTGCTTGGCGAACGTGCACCAACGACGCAACGCAGGTGACGGAAGCCCGCAGGTGCTGCTGTGCGCGTTGACACTGGCGCTGCTGCTCCACGGTCCAGCCGAGCGCGTTCTCGTGGGTGCGGATCTGCTGAAGCCGTCGCAGCTGCCAGCACAGAATCCGTTGACCGTCTTCGAAGGATAGCAGCGGTGGCGTTGTCGATGCAGAGTCGTGCACCGAGCCGCGGTGATCAAATCCGCTCCTCTCGAGTTCGGTCTGAAGCTGACGCAGCGACGCAAGCTTCTGTGCGACGCACGCCATGGCGGCTGCCGTCGGGACTGCCCGTCGCGCCCGTCTGTGCGCGCTGCGGTCGAGCAGGCCAGCCGTGCACAGATGCAGGACGTGTAGAAGGGTGTGCCACGGAGTGGCGGCTAGCGCGAGTGGCGGTCGCTGTCGATGACAGTCGTCCTCCCCGTAGCTGTGCACGTGGGGCGCGGCGTCTTGTTGCCCGTGAGGCCGAGGGAGGTAGGCGCTCCACGGGTGCGTCGCCCCCCTCATGAGACGTGGAAACACGGCAACGGCGGAAGTCGGGGCTGCTGCTGTGACGGTTTCGTCTTCCACTTCTTCCTCCTCCTCCAGCAGATGCGGTCGCAAACGCCGAAGAACCGCCTTGAGGGCCAGCGAGTCCGACGCGGTGGGCGACGCCGCCGCCTGCGATGCTGACGCCGCGGAATCACGACGACGTCGCAGGCGGGCGTCTTCCGTGGAGATAAGCTGCAGAAAGGCCTCCATCACAACCGAGACACCCCCCACCACCGCGCCGCAGCTGACCGGCTGCTCCGTTGCCGTTCCCCGTACATACACGCAGCCCGTGTGCACGTACGCATCGATGTGCTGCCAAACGTGCATGAGAGACCACTTTCCGATCCCCGCAGACGTCACCCGCTGCCTTTCTTCTTCTCCTCTTGTCGTTTCCTCCGCTGCGTCGAGCACGGCGATGGCTTCAGCGTACACCGTCACCAGGTTCGCGACAGCAGAACCACGCGGTGGTTGCTCTTGATCGCGCTGGTCATGTCGACCGCGATGCCATGCACGCAGCAACGCCACTACGAGCAGTGGGTTGTGCAGAGGTAAGGTCGACGTGCTGCCTTTCACTGGCGACTGCGCAGCTCTCCACACCTCCCACACGGCGGGCGGCCACAACAGCCACCGCACTGCTGCCGCGCGCCGTGTCTCGTCAACGACGGCTTCGTCTGCCACGAGCTCCTTCGCGGCACGTTGCATCTGCTGGCAAGCTTCTGTAAGCAGCGCCTTCAGCGCGACTTCTGTCTCGGCGGTTGGAGAAGACTGTGTGTGCGGCTTCGCTGCCGCTGCTGCATCGTGGGGCCCGTCTTTCTGCCAGCTGAGCATCCACTGGGCGTCGCGCAGGTGCTCCTGCAAGTTTCCTGCGCGACCTCTCACAGCAGAGTTGGACGTTTCAAAGTAGGCCGCCATGGAGCTGCGGAACAGCGCCTCCACCTCCTCCCTCTTCACCCAAGCCGCGTTGTCAGTCTGTGCCGTCTTCCTCACATTGGCGTCCAGCGAGCGCGTGAGGGCGTGCTCGAGCAGCGAGCAGATCCAGAAGATACACACTTCATCCCTTAGCTCCGTCAGCTGCCGGACAACACGGCGCATCTTCGCGGTCGCTCTTGTGCGATTCTGGGAGGTACCCGTCCCTGTCACACGAGCCGCAGCACACGCGATGACCGCAAACAGCGAGGCACACACCTCTCGCCAGGCAATCTCCTCTGGAGTCAAACCAGATGCGTTTCCTTTCGGTGCCTCTTCCTTGACGCTGCGCGTTGAGTTACCTGTCGCATCCTTCACCGCCGCGTCGAGCTCCACTTTTCGAATCAACAGCGTCTTCCACACCACTCGCAGCAACGGCATCAGCTGTCGCCTGTGCAATGCAAGCACGGCCTCCTTCCATGGCCGACTCGACACCAGACTTGCGCAAGCGGGCAGCGACGGCGCGAGAGACAGTCGCCGCAGCCACGACAGCAGAACCGGCGGTGCTTCGGCGAAATGCGCATCCGCAGAAGCCTGCGACACGAGCTGCCGTGCGGAGGGGGAGGCCACATTTCTCGAAGTGGTGCTCCATCGAAGCAGGGACGGAAGCGGCGGCGGCGTCGATGGCGAAGTAACGCGGAAACGCGCTCTTCGAGAAGGAGCATCAGTGCCTCCTTCCATGTAGGACGGCAGCCGATACCCACCATCGCACGCGCAGTACGCGGCGACGACTGGGTCGGGGTCGCCTTTTAAGCTCCCCCTTCCCGTCCTTCGTTGCACATCGTTCTCATCTTCGACGTGGCGTGCCACGACGGGGCAGATCAGCGGGGGTCGCGCAAACGCAGAGGCCATCACGCACGACGGCCCTTCCGTGGCACTCTCACGGTGCGTCGTCGAGGAAAACAGCCGATAGAGGTCCTCCGCCTCGGGAAAGACAACCAACGCGTCTGCGGTGTTGCCGCTGCCGCCACTGCTTGTTGTTTCAGTCGTGTGCACGCCAGCGACGCAGACGCGCTGTCGTTGGCGAGCGATGACGTACGCCAGCAGCGGCTGCGCCACCTCCACAGGCCACGGTCCGCACGCCAGGAACGCGCTCCGCAGTCGCCGCAGCGTGCACTGCTCCACCGGACTCAGCGCCTTCCTCATCGCCACGGTGGAGCTCACTTCGACAGACGATACCGCCCGAGTAGCCGCACAGCCGGCTTCCTCGTCGTGCGCCTCGTTGCACAGAGTCGTGGGGTAAGGCGTGTTTTGAATCCACAATAGTGCCACACGCCAGGCCTCCGGTGCGATGTAGCCGAGAAACTGCTCGAGATCCACCAGCAGCGCCTCACGCGACACCGCCGCCGATGCTGGCGGCTGCAACGCAGAAGAAATCGCAGAAGCAGTAGCCATCGAAGTCGGCAGAGGAGCCGCTGGCGCGAGGGAGGCATCACGCAGCGTCGCAAGAACGAGGGAGGGCGCAACGCGTCGACAGAGCGACGTCGGGAGCAGCGAGGAAGAAAAAGCCGGCGATGCTCCTCGGTTGGGAGCCGGTATGGTGGAAGTGGCGGTGGCGAAGGTCACCGAGGCGTACGAAACGGGCAACGAACCACGTTCGTGCGCCTCCGGCCGCTGATCGTGAGATGGGTTGAAGAAAGAGTCGCCGGAAGAAGACGAAGTCGCGCCGCTGTCGTCCGTCTTGTCCATTCCGTAGACGATGAGGCGCGTTAGCCACGTCTCATCGCGACTCGCCGCCTCATCAGCGCTGCGAGAAGTGCAAGAGTACCGCAGGAGGGGGTGAACGAGGTAACCGTCCACGATGAGCGGTGCCGGCGAGAGCAGCGCCAACGAAAGGACGCTCTCCGTACTCACATAACAGCCCTCGCTGTTGTTTCTGTCCTTCTCCGCCGCGGCGGTGGCCGAGAGCTGCCGCAGGTCGTTGAGCAGCCGCCACAGTGTCCGCGGGAGTGTGTAGGTAAGACCAGGAGTTGTCGTCTGCGCGCCCACTGCACGCGTTCCGTGCGACTCGCGATTTGCTTCGGTGAGTACCGGTGCGCGGCCCAGCGCTGCCGCTGCTCCTCCTACCTCCTCCGCTTCCTCCATCTCAAGAAAGGAGGGGACCGTACGCCACAGCAGCGAGGCGTGCTGCCACGGCAAGCCCGACAGCGCCGCTTGAAATGCCTTTTCAAACACCTCCGCGCTGACGCTTGTTAACGGGTTCGTGTTGAGAGCACGCTGTGTCGCGGTGGGACTCAATTGTGGGCTGCTCCGCACAAGGTAATCGACCAGCGCACGCTCTACATCGAGTGCTCTGCGTGCCTTTCCATAAATTTCCCTCTCCTCTGCCGTGTCATGGTCGTTGAGCAGCTCGTCCATATCGACCGATGGATGCGTTAGCTGCGTCTTGCTACGCTCATAGGCGGCTAACGTGGAAGGGAGATGACGCACCAACGCCTGCTGCAGCTTCTCGAATGCGCACTGCACGGTATCTCGCCGGTACTCGTCCGATGCGGTTGCCGTGTTGTGGTGCTGCAACGCAACACTGACGTACAGGTTGTGAAAGCGAACCCCCTCGTCCGACCAGAAGCGCGCAGCGCAAGCCGCGAAACGCGCCTGCACGCGTGGCAGAATGTCGCCCCACCAAACGCTCGTGTACAGGTCCCTCAGCACCTTCCTCAGGCGCGCCGTCTCCCGCTGCACGTGGGCCAAGCAGCTGTGATAGAGGAGCAGCCAGTTTGTCGCGCCCGCGTGCGTTGAACTCGCTGTGATGCCGTCCGCAATACCGCGAACAGTCGAGATGCCGACGGAGCTTTCGAGGTGCAGCGTGTTCCACCACGCCGAGCACTCGTCGAGTAGCAAGGCCGCCTGAAAAGAATCGTGCGCCGCGTCAGTCAGCTGCGACAACAGCAATGACACCGACAGCTGCGTCGACGTCGCGACTGCCTCTGCTGTTGCTTCCACGGTGAAGGCGAGGTCCGTGAGATGGGAAGAAAGCCGGCGCAGCGTCACATCGGCTGCTGCAACGCGGGCGACCAGCGCCTGTGCAGCGCCGCCGCCGCTGCTTGACGCGCCGCTTTGCGAGTCCGTTGCCCCGACCCGATTCGCGGTGAGACAGCGCAACACATAAGCCAGTCGCTTGCTGACCCACGCTCGATCGGTCGGAACAGCAGCGGCATCGACATCCGCGAACGCCACATCTTCTATAAACGCGGTCAAGACGGAGAAGTGACCTTGCGTGATGGCCCGCACAAGCTCGTGCAGCGGGTCAGCAGAGATTGGTGCGTTGAACTGTCGCGGGCCACTCCCAGCACTGCCACACAGCTGGCGCATGAAAGGATGGGCCGGACTACACTTTTCGAACGCCGCCACGTCGCCTCGCACCACGCACGTGAGGTCGTGTACGGCCTGCGGATGCACGCCTGACCCGACTTCACCCATCGAGTCGTGGACAGGGAGGAGCTGCTTTAGCAAGTCCAACGGGGTACCGCGCAGTCGCACACGAAGGGCGTCGGTGACGTCTTCGGCTGCGCCGGCATCTCCGCCATTTGACTGGATCGTCGTGGCGTGCTGTGCGGTGGACGCGGCGGCGACGCTTGAGCATCCGCGCTCGTTCAGCATCTGCACCTTGTGCTCCGCCGCCCACACATCGACGGCCTCCATCACCGCTGTTATCACCTGGAGGCACTCCACCATCGCCGCGTCGGCCCGTTGCTGCTGCGCGGGTGAGATCCACAGCACGCCGTGCTCTAACGCGTGCAGTTCCCGCAGGTAACAGAGGGCGTACTCCAAGAGAACGTCGGCGTGGCGCATGAGCTTCCACGAGGCCGGCTCGTGAGGCGACCGGCACGTACACACGCAGCACGTAATTCTGCGAGTTGATGGAGGAGACGAGAGCGGCAGCAACGTTCCCGTCAACAAACACGAGGTACCCGTGCTGTCGTTGCTGCCACCCTGCTGTCGAGATGCGCCGGGGAGGGCATCCAAAGAAGCAGCATACACTTCCGACGACTCAAGATGCAGCGCGGAGCAGAGAAGTCGTATTAGCACATCCGCGCCCGCCGTCATCGAGTCCTCTGCCGCGTCTTCACCTGCCCACGCGCCATCAACCCAGAAACCGTCGTTGTCGCGGCTGCTGGAGATGTCCGGCACGTCCGCGTGGTGGGACACCTGTCGTGGTTTCAGTCGACACCACCGTAGCGCGTCGTGCAGCACCGTAACGAGCGGCAGCAGCGAATCGTCGCCCTCGACTCGACGACGCAACGAGGACGGCAGTGTCACGGCAACGAATTGAAAGACCGCAGCGCCGTTCGCCTCAAATGCGTGGGAGCGGCGCAGCGCCGAAGCCGCCATCGCTGCTGCTGCTGCTGACGTGGTGTGTCCGTCGTCCGCCTTTGCCATCTCCTCCTCATCCAATTTCGCTGAATCGCTGTCCCGTGTATGGATTGCGTCCCCAAACGTTCCGGTTGTGGGCGTGGGTGGGGTCGTGCGCCGTTCTCCTTCGTCTGCGTTCTCCTCCATTGTTGCTCGCAGGCGACACAGCTGCTCCATGTCACTCTCCTCTTCTATTGGCTGTTGCCGACGATGCTGTTGCTCTCGTTGGACGTCGGCGCTGCGGGGAGTCGCGTGCGCCGACGATGTCGGTGGCGGTGGAGTGCGCGCGTGGTGCACGTGCTCTCCATCTTCGGCGGCCGCCGAACCGGCGTGGAGCGCGGCGGACCAACCCGGCAGCGACCCCTCGGACGTCGTGACGTGTGTGCTGGACAGCGAAAGCAGTGAGACGTAGGTGTCCACCGGCAGCAGCGGCACGAGAGTGGAAGCCACGCCGTCATCCACCGCTCCGTTAATCACACGAGAGGTAGGAGAAGGTGATGCATTGGGAGAAGCCGCCGCGGTGTGCGTGCCCACAAAATGCAGATACGCGCGTACCGTCGTCGCCGCGTCGTGGTGCACCTCGCAGAAGTCCAGGGTCTTCCGCAGCTCGTCGACGGTGCGCTGCATCCATTCCCCTATCATGAGACGGTGCGCCAGCGGTGGTGACGGCGACAGCAACAACATGTTCATCAAAACAGCTGTGCGTAGCGGCAGCGTAGATCTCCCTCCCGTCATTCCCGTGCGAGGGGAGTGGGCGATCCACTGCGGTTGTGCCAGTAGAAGTCGGTACAACGTACGCACAAGAGCGTGCTGCGCGCTTTGGTTTAGCGCCGCGTGGGGCGATGTGGGCAGCAGCTCGATTGCCTGCAGCGCGATGGCGAGCGCCTCGTACCAGGCCTGCTCGACAGCCTGACGTTGATGCCAACGCGAGCTCACGGACGAAAGGTGAGGTGTCGCAGCTGCGTCCGCCTCCCTCACGGAAGCGGCGGAGGCGGAGGCGGGGAGGGACGAGGACGAAGAGAGGTGCGGCTGCGCCTGGCGGCTCGTGGAGCGCGGAGCTGTGCTCCCTTCTTGTCTGTAGCGCCGCCACGCCCGCTGATAGCCTTTCCAGGCACCGGCGACGATGGCGGTGGCCAGCGCCGCGCTCTCACAGGGCGGTGGCACGTAGGTCAGCAGTCGGACTAGGAAGGGAGTCGTCGCACGCTTCGCGGTCTCGGCAAACAGTTCCACTTCTGCCAACTCCAGTCGTCGGTCCTGACGCTCGTACGAGTAGAAGAGCGCAACAGCATCGTGGACGCGGCGGTGGTGCGAGAAGTCCTGCATGGCGCGCCCGAGCTGCTCATGCTGCGTGGCAGACAACGGTCTGCCGTGGTGCAGTTGCAAGGCATTCAGCGGGCCTTCCTGCCGATCGGCCGGGGTGGCGGAGCGTAGCGTCAACAGGGAACCGCGAGTGGCGGAAAACGCAGCCGAAGAGGCCGCAAAGGTGTCGCTTCGCTGAAGAAACGCGCAGATGAACGATGGTGGCGCCGTGATGATCGTCGACGGTGCGTGCACGGCTACGTTGCCGGCTGTGCGTGCGGACGACGCCACGGCGAGATGACACAGGTAGGCTACCCCTACGGAGTCGTAATCAGCGTTGTACGCCGCTGCACACACCGCCTGCATTTTTGTGGTGTTGTCGATGCTGACGTCATTGTGTCTTGCGGAGGAAGGGGAGAGAGGCGCGACGGCGGACGGCGGCGTGAGTGCACTGGGTCCCTCGCGGAGCAGCTGCAGCTGGTAGGATACGAGACGACAGAGGCCAGTAATTTGACGCGCTGTGGCGCTGCAGAGTTGCATCAGCTCTTTGTGTTGCTGCTGCTGCTGCTGCGGGTACCGCCATAGCCCCTTCTCCGAGGAAGACGACGCGTGTGAGGCGAGGTGCAAGAGCTGATCGTTAAACCAAGCGGCACACTGCTGCGCCGCTGAAGCTTGAATGGCGCCGCCTTTCGGTTCCCTCTGCGCGAGGGATGCGTCGTCGCTCGCCGTGGCAGCCTCCAGGAACAGCCGCGCGTGGTGGAACAAATAAAGCTGCGTACTCGACGTAAACCACTGGCGAACAGCGCTGTACAGCACACGGCGCTCATCGTATGATTCGCGCGTGCCAAGGCGGTCTTCCGCTGCCCATTGCGTGAGTGCATGCAGGCAGTGCTGTGCGCAGCTTGCAGCCGTCCGTGGACTACTCGCCGGGTTCGACAGCAAGGACTCCATCAGTACACCCATCACGGAAGCCAGCTGCTGTTGCGGCGGCAGCTGCGTTGTGGTTTGCCGGCCGTTCTGCAGTGGCGATGACGACGTCATCGAAGGAGGGGCCGCCCTGCAGACGTGGTGCAGCAGCGCCTGCGCGACGACGCCGCGCGTCTCCAGGTCCGCTATAGAGGCGATGACGTGATTCAATACTCCGTAGGAGCCGCCTTCCGTGCTCGTAGATTCTTGCAAGGGATGCACCGCTAGTGCAGGGGAGTCTTCTAGATGGCGCCCCGCGCCGACATTCAAGAGCTGCTGCCCAAACACCACGAGGGAGGCGGCATCCATCGAGTCAAAGATGCGTGCGAGGAACGGGACGGACCCGCACGCGGCATCACCGGACAGAAAGCTTTGCGGAGACGAGCCGTGCTTCGTTGCCACGGCAGAGGAGAGGTCTTCTTCGCTGCCTTTTCCTTTGTGGCTTCTATCCGTGGTGATGCATCGCGTGCAATGGCTGCTGCGTCGGTAGCTGTTCAAACCGCTGCTCAACGCATGCACCACCGACGCAAGGTTCGCTAACTCTATCGGTGACAGCGGGGTGGCAGACGAGCTCTCCGCATCCTCCTTGCGCAGCGCGCCGGTGAGGAGTGCGTAGGACAACCGTGCTGGGCAGCTGTCTAACACCCAACAGACAAAGGTGGGCGACATCATTGAAGGCGGAGAGCGCGCGCGGCTGCTGTTACTACTAGTGCTGCTCCATCGGCTGGCGGAGCTGACACCGGCGCCGCCGCTGTGTTTGGAGAAAAGGGGCAGCTGAAGGGCGTCGCGTAGGAGGGGTAGCAGGCTTGCCGAAGCGCTCGGTGCCGCCGCCACCGTAATGGTCAACCGCACCGCCGCCTCAACCTGCGACGACGAATCTGGTGTGTTATCCTTCCACTTATTTCCACTATAAAGAGCACCCCCCGCGCTCACCAGCGTGCGAAGGAGGAACACCTCGTAAGGATAGAAATGGTTGTTGGTGTCCGCGTCGCCGCCTTGCTGCAACTCGGCGATTCTATTGGCAAGCCAGCGACTTCCATGTCCGCTTGCTGGAAAAGAAGAGGAGGACAATGGAGATGGCGCCGCTGCTGCTGTTGTGGCTTGTGTGCTGGACGCCTGATTCGCAAACAGCCGCGATACCGCGCGACTCAAGTGCCGAACTGCGCGGAGCGTGCGGAGCTTACACTCTGCCAAAGCGAAAACGCTGCTGCTGCTGCTGCTGCTGCCCTTCTCCACCTCTGACACATCTACGCACGTCCTGCTGCCACTCCATGACAACGTGGCCAACTCCGACGCTGACACCACCACCGCACTCTCTCGAAACGCACGCTGTTGATCTTCGCTGCTCGCAGCGCCGTCTCGAAACGGCGCCGCTGTTGCTGCCCTCTCCAACGCCTTCAGCACCTCTTCCGACAACGCAAGGAAAAGAGCGAGGTGCTGCTCGACAGAGACGGCGCCACCGCCGCGATGGTGCGGCTCGACCATCCCCGCTGCGCGCTGCCACACCAAGTGCGCGAGGGTGCGCTGCTTCGACAGCACGAACTCCGCACTCGTCGTCGCATCTTCGCTTGTATGCAGCTGCGCCACCGCTTCTTCGAACCCCTCGCGGATCGTCGCCTCGCCGTGGAGGGCTCGAAGCGGCGGCGGCGCGGACGAGACGACGGAGGGCAGCGCCGTGGCTCTTTTCCAGGCCGAGGCGAGACGGTGAGCCATTCGAGAAGGGGAAGCCTCTGCGAGGGAGCACTCCGTGTGTGCCATACCGTGTCGGTCCCCAACGACAGGAGGACGTGAAGAGGATGCTTCGCTGCTCTGCAGTTGGCCTCCATCTTCAGCAGCAGTGGATCCGACATCATCCTTTTCCCTTCGGGTGTGAGTCTGCTGCTGCTGCGCGCCGCTGAATTCAATCTCCGCCTTTGCACGAGCGGCGGACAGCAGCGCGCCGTCGACACCAAGCTGTACCGTCGCTGCCCAGGTACAGATCTCCCTCACCGCGGCACGCACCGTCTCCTCTCCACCGTTGACTCCGTCCGGATCCTTCGACGGCGCTGCCAAGGGTGACGTTGGAGAACACGTCGCACGCGGGTTTTGCTCGTCGCCGTACGTACCTGCCGCATCCGTCGCCAGCGAAACGTAAGACTGCAGCAGCGATGTGACGAGCAGCTTCCACTCACGGAGCTGCGGAGGTAAGAGATCAAATTCGCTAGTCGGAGGATCGGACGTCGTCGCTGCGGATGCTTCACCAGCGAGCGGCGCTGACGAGGTCCGCATACGGGCCTTTTCATCTTGTGTTGTTCCGTTCCACGTAGGTTCATGCGATGGCGCTGCTGCCTTCGCACCACCATCACTGCTGCCGACGGCGATATGATTGAATGTTCGAGAAGAAGTGGGAGTTGCATGCAGAGCCTGTCCACACAGCACCAACACGGCGGCGGTTCTCCTCCATCGGTCCTGCTTCCCATCGGACCACGTCGGCTGCACAACACGACGCAGCACAGAGGGCTGCTGCAGCACAGCGTGTGTCGCACCAGCGCCTTTTGCGGCGACGAGTTGCTGTAGAACATCAAGACAACGCCACCACTGTCCCCGATGAGCCAACTCGGCCAGCTGCATTGACACGTCAACACGCATGAAGAGGAGGGGCGGTGGTGGTGGTGGGGGGCCGAGACAGAGGTATCCGTGTCTTTCGCTGCTTCAACTGTTTTGGCGGTTGGATTAATGGCAGCGATAAACGACGCAAGAGCAGTCGATGCAATCCGTTCCCACGGTAAAGCTGGACTACGCAAAGGGGAAGCAAACGGAGACGAGAGTGTGAGAGAGCAGGTGAGCAGCGACAGCTACCGCCAGCTGCCACGGCAACGGCGTTGGATTAAATATGTACGGTGAACAAAGAAGAAGGTGCTGCGGCGGCGGTAAGCGACGGTGATGTGGGTGGGTCTGCGTATCCCGATGCGCAGCACCAGTCCCCATCACAATGTAAAATAAACAAAAGAGAATGTTCTGTGAAGACGGCTAAGGTGCGGCAACGCGGAGGGCGACATCAACAAAAATATTTATTGGCAATACGTATTTAGGAGGCAGGCGTGGTGGGGGATGAAGCGATAGCAAAGGACATATATATATATATATATACGAAGGAGGAGTGATGAGACAGCATTGTTAAAGGACTCAATAGTAATAATAATAAATGCCGCGATGATGAACACACTTGGCGGACTGCCTCCTTCACCAAACCATTCTCCTGTTGTTGTGCGAGTTAGAGATTATGTGTAGTAGAGCGAGGACACCAACGTCAGCGAGCAAGCCGCCCCCACATTGACACGAAAGGAAACAACAACAACAACAAAAAAGTTCATCAACGAAGAGACTCCACAGCAGTCTTTCCACACAAAACCCACAAAACTCACTTCTTCCGATTCACAACACGTAGTTTTCTCGCCGGCGTTGACGTGAAACACGCGTATCATCGGTACAGAAGGGTTCACCGGCTTCAACTCGGCTGACTCAGCGTACCGGGTGCCAGGCCCTGCGCCTCCTCCTTCGCGCGAATCTCGCGGCTCTCCATCATTAGCTTCATCACCTCGAAGTGTCGCCCCACACACTTCCGTGCGCACGCGTCCATCTTTTGAAATTTCACATCGGGTATGTCACCGGAGGCGAGTTCTGCCCGAGTGAGGTTGCGGTCGTAGCACGTGTCCCAGCACTGCTCCAACACGATGTTCGCGAAGTCGAGCATGATGTACTGCTCCATGGACTGCTGCAATGCCATTTGCGCCTGCATTTTTTTCTCTTCTCCTAAGTTTCTTGCTTTTTCTCTTTTCTCTTTTGTATGTGAATGAAAAGGAATGTGGCTGAAGCAGGCACGTCTGTATTCCTGTGAGAGGAATGAGATTCGAGGAAGCGGTAAAGGAAAAAAATTACAAGCAAGTACGGCGGATAGCTCACCGCACCGCACCGCGAGAGAGAGAGAGAGAGACAGCGAAAGGCGGTCAGACGACGAGTAAAACGGTGTTCTTCTTATATATGTATGCTACAACGCGGTCATTCAATTCCGCATTAAGAGAAGTAAAGATACAAAAAAAGGGAGTTCGACGGACGAACAACCCCAACCAAAAATATCCAAGTAGCACCGCGAGAGAAGCAGCTGCAAGGGATTCTTGAACGTACAATTAATTGTGTTTTCCTTTTCGGTGTTTTCACCTCAGTGCGACGTGACCTCGACTCGCGAGCGGCGCGTGCGAATACGGCCCTGTCTCCCCTGATACTGGAAGTCAGCAAACACGCACACACTCTTCTCTTCTATTTCTTTTTATTATTATGATAATGAGGGGGAAGATTGAAGAAAGCACTTCAACTGCTTCTTTCATGGAAAAGCAAAACAAAGAAACAGAGAGCAAACAGAAGAGGAGCCAAAACAGAAAAAAAAAAGGCTGAAGAAAAAGAAAGCATCAGCGTGTGCCCACGTTGGGCGCCGTCTGAAGAACTCGTCCACGTGGAGCTTTATAGAAGAGGAAGGAAAGACGGCAAGGAGAGAACACGTGAGATGAGGAGACGTTGCTCCGCCCACGCTTCCTCGTTCCACCGGCAGTTCTCTCAGAGCGTGCGCGTGTGTGTGAGAAAACAAAGAAAATAACAGAAGAGAACAATAACTTCATATGTCACGCCGGTAAGCCCAACAGCTTCGCCCTCTTTGTATCGCCTTACCGGATACAACGCGGTCACACCTCCACACACCCCACACGCTGAAAGACGTGCTTACGTGCGGGCGTTAGTGAAAACAAACAAAATAAGCGAAAATGAATGCCAAAGAGTGAAGGAGGTTGGTAATGGGAAACGCACACACACGCACAAACATGAACAGTTCATATTACGCCGTTTAAAAATGGAGATAAAATAACATTCGCTAGCATAGGAAAGAACCTCAAAACAACATTATTAGCGCTGATAATAATAATAATAATAATAATAACATACAGCGAGAGTACCGATATTTTTACGGTAGTATCTTGCTCTCTCTCTCTCTATCCTGCTGTTGCGGAGATCCCTCACCGCACACGCACGCGCCTCACGCGAGCTGCTCGCGACGCGTACGAAGCAGCTTCCACAGGTCCTTCACCATCGCATGGTCGTTCTGCGTCAGTTGCATCACGACAGACTCAATGGTCGACAGCGTCAGCCCATCCCACGAGGCCATCGTCTGGACTGCCGCCTCGTGATCGATGGCGTGCTGTGCCGCGCACCCGTCAACGAGGACTGCGACACGGATGTTCCGCTGCAGCAGCGCATCGGCCGTATGGAGGATGCACACGTGGCTTTCATGCCCCCACAGCACCGCCTGCCGCACCGGCAGCACACCCTTCGCCTCGTCGCCCTCCAGCAAAGACGACACGTCCGGCAGCAGCATCGACGGCTGATACTTCGTCATGATGTGCGTGCCTGCAGGCAAACGAATGTCCTTGACGAAGGGACCAGCGAGCTCGGGCGCGTGCTCGGTCGCCACAAAGGTTGCGTACTTCGGTGTCAGCACGTCGTGGAAGTCGGCCATTAAGTTCGAGACGACGACGGCGTTGTTAAATTTTGGAATTCGCTTACGCAGCTTTTCTTGAATGTCGCAGCAGAGAAACATCGTGCGGCAGCTCGTGTACTGCTGCAGCAGGTGAGAACGCGGCGCGATAAAGGAGGAGAGGGACATCGGCGTTTTCTTTTCCTCGGTGTATGTACGTGTATGTGTACGTGTATGTGTACGTGTATGTGTGAGGAAATAGGCGAATCTGTGCCTGTTGGTACTTGTTATGTGCAGTGTATTCCGTACGCGGAGGAGCGAATACCCCCAAAGCAAACCGAAAAATAAAAGAAGCGGCACGTTATTTGTGCTGTTCTCTTTCCGTTTCTTACAGATGATGTCAGCGATGATACTGAGAGGGTTGCACACCCACTGACACACACACACACGCGCATACACAAACACAAGGAGAAAAGAAGGAGGGAGGAAGGACATATAATAATAATAATAATAATAATAATAATAATAATAATAATAATAATAATAATAATAATAATAGTATTGCACGCCCGTATTACCGAGCGACGATACCACAGATCTCCAACCTCGGGTAGCAGGTCACCGTTGCCATCACGTATCGGACGTGCATCTTCCTTTCGCGTTGTTCTCAGAGCCTTCTTTCTCACCCCCACACACATAGTGTTAGCAGCTGTGTTACGCAACAAGGGCGACTGCGAACAGCACGAGTCTCCCCATCCCCTTCTGTTATGTTCTTTGCTTGTGTTGTTGCTTGCATTTGCGGTAATCGCTATTTTTTTTTTAAGCAAGAGAAGCATGCTCTTCGAGAGCGAGAGAAGCAATGAGTTCATTATTATTTCTTCTGCCTGCGCTGCGCTCAGCTGTCCATGCCGGTCCACGCCGACTCCGTCTCCGCGACGGCCGCGGCATTCGCCTCTTCCTGCGGCCTCTCTTCCCCCGCCTCCGGCTTCTTCGGCTTCGGCTGCGTCGACGCCCAATCAACGGCGTACTTCTTCAGGATGCGAATGATGTCCTTCACAAACCGCGCATCAGACCGCGTCAGCTGCATCAGCGCTGACGGCAGTGTCGTCATCATCGCACCGCTCCAGTGGGACATCTGCATGACGGCCATGTCGTGGTGCGCCGGGACCTGCGCCCCGCTGCTGTCCACCAGCACCGCCACGCGAATCCCGCGTGCGAGCAGCTCGTCCGTCGTCTGCAGGATGCAGGCGTAGGTTTCATGGCCCCAGATGATTACCTGCTGCACGGGAGGAATGCCGCGTGCGGCGTCGCCGAAGATGTGAGGGCAAATCGCGGGCACGAGCATCGACATGGTCAGCTTCTCCACCACAACAGCACCCGCCGGGAGTTGAATGTCGCGGTGCGTGTGCCCGAGGCCTTTCGGGTACTGCTCCGAGACAACGAACACGCAATGCGCGGGCCCGAGCAGCGTGTACACCGCCGCCAGCGCATTCGCAGCGTGGACGGCGTCGTGGAAGTTGCGGATGTGCGGTGCTACCTTCTCCTGTACGTCGCACAGCAGAAAGGCGGTGCGGCAGGTGTCGAACTTCCGGAGCAGCCGCGAGTGCTCAGAGATGGAGTGCTGCGACATTCCTTTTGGAAGAAAAGAAAACAAGGCAATATGAATGATAGAAGTATGAGTTTAGCGGGTAACGCGAGAGGTATATATATAGGTATGCTGAGGAGAGAGCTTCCTACTGTTTTCCTTTTTAGAATGTATTCGGCTCTCTTTTAGGGTGCATGAATGCGCCCGCTTCGTGGAGGGTGCCGCGAAGCGGTCCGGAGACCCCGCTGTCTTCTTTGTTTTGTGGAGGGTTTCGAGCTGCTCCAGTCGATAGAAATAGAAGAAGAGGCGTGCGGCTGCGTGTGTGTCGGCGCTGTGAGGAGGTGGAATGGCGCCGCGGTTACGACTGAGGGACGCCGTTGAGTTTCTCTTCTCTTCTTTAAAAAGTCTATTGCTACTATCTCGCATTCCGCAGAAGCAGGCGAGAAAAGGAAAAGGAATAATAATTGTAATAAATCGAAGTGCGTGCAGGGGATCAGAACGCGGAGGGGCACCAGAAGAAGGGCGCACATCACCTCCGATACAGCCGCCATCACCACCACGTCAGGAGCGACGACGACGGAGTGCGCTGACAATAGTCGCGCATCAGCCACGCCGAAGACGACGGTGACTCTCTCCCTCAGAAGATGGAAAAACATATGTAGTAGAAGTTTGCTTTGAGTAGAGATTAAAAACCGATACACACGAGAGCAAATCATCATCATCATCATAGTAAACAGCAATCAGCAAATGGAGTGAGTTCAACACCCACAGCTATCGTGCATATATGAATGTAAACCAAGACACTGGAAAAAAGGCTGCGGCGCTGTACACCGCTGATTTCCCTCCGCCGTTCTCCCAAACGATCCGGCAGAGGGAAAGAGAAAGAGATACGGAAAGCAACTGGAAAAAAAAAACCTTTAGAGTGAACAGAGAAAGGAAAAGAAAACTAAGCTGCCCGTTTTTGGTGCTGACGCACACGTCGAGGTGCAGAGGAGCACGTCGCTTCCTTCCTTCACCTGCCGCCTTTTCCCTCTGTGGTTTTCCCTCTTCTCGGGCAGCACCCTTAGCAGATCACTTGGCGGTCAGTCGTGCTGAGCGCACACGCGTCGCCGTATGAAAGAGAGAGAGAGAGAGAGAGAGCGGCGCAACGAGACGCAGGCGACGTCCACGAAACAAAACAAGACAAAACAATCAGAAAAGAATACGTCAGGGAGAACAGCTTCATTCATCCTACTTGGAGGACCAGCAATGGGAGGCAGCACACCGCTCCCTTCCCCCCTCCCTCCACACACACACACTGTCACGAGCGCCCTCCTCCGCAGAAGGAGTTTACTCGTCCTGCACTTCCCGCTCCGCCGGCGTCAGCGTCGGGTCTTCGCTGCGCTGGTACGGTCGCTTAAACATGCCTGTACGGTCCAACACCACCTTCATCACCGGCGCAAGATAGCGCGGGTGTTCGCGCATAATCTGCAGGTAAAGGCTTGTCGACGCTGTCAGCAGCAGCCCCTCCCACCGACTCATCTCCATGATCGCTACCTCGTGATCTACGCGCCGCTGCGCCGCACAGGCGTCGGTCACGACGGTCACGCGAAAGCCACGTCGCAGTAACTCGTCCGCCGTTTGCAAGATGCAGACGTGCGTCTCGTGGCCCCACAGCACCACCTGCTGCACCGGCAGGAGGCCGCGCTCCGCGTCGCCGTACAGGTACGGCAGCACCTCCGGTAGCAGCATCGACGGCTCGATCTTAGGGAAGACCGGCGTGTTGGGCGGTAGAAGGATTTCGTGATAGAGCGGCCCCACGCCGTCGGGGTACTGCACGGTCGCTACGCAGCTGCAGTGCTTCGGGCCGAGGATTTCGCAGAAGAGGGTGAGGTTGTTCGTGACGTGGATCGTCTCGTGGAAGCCAGGGATGCGGTTCGCCAGCTTCTCTTGCATGTCGCAGCACATGAACAGCGTGCGGCACTCGGTAAAGTCCCTTAGCACCTGGAGGGGGTGGTGGGACGGTGCGGGCACGGTGACCGTGCCCGCAGTCACCGCGGAATTTGACATCGCTCCGTGGCGTCGTTGCCTACACTAGTACGGTTCGAATACACCCCTCCTCCGCAATTACACAACCACAGCAACAACGACAGAGAAAAAGACCTTGGGACTTACGCGCTGTTCGGTGAATGCTAAAAAAAAAAACCAGAAAAAACCCCTCGCTGAGGCCGCAACGGTGTGCGAGTGAGAAGCAGAAAAGAGAGTGGGAATTCCTTCCTGCACTTTCCAGGCAAGTAGACGAACCGCGGCGACAACGTCGAGGTGATTCGATCCGCCACTCAGGACGTGCTTAAAAAAACAACCCTTCTTCTCACGATTGTACCAACGGCTTGGCGCAGCACAAGAGGTCAAGTCAACACGGTTCTTCTTATTCCTCTTACTGTGTGTGTGTGTGTGTGTGCTCCTCAGAATGACGCACGATACGAGAGAAATGTAAAAAGAGGAGAGCGGGCGAAGGTGCTGCGAATCGCAAAACAGAGCCGACACAGTGACGTGATAATAGGAGTAATAGTAATAAAATCCACGACGGAAGAACACAATGCATCATCACATAAAAAACGCCGGTAGGCGAAGTCGCGACGACGTTCAGACGGTGCCGGCACGCGTTCTTGTCTTGCATTTTTCTTTTCTTTTACAGCCCGCCCCTTCTGTCGTAACAGGAAAGGGCACGGGGCGCCAGGCTCTTCCTGCAGCTCCGAAAGTACTCGTGTTATTACTGTTGTTGATCTTCTTTTCCTTTTCTCTTCTTTGAGCTGTGCTGCTCGCAGCGAGGTGACACAATTATTTGGTAATATGACGCCTTCTCTCTCTTTGTCCACGCGTGACCAGCTCTCTTCAATCCTGCTGCTCTCGCGCCAGCCAGGCACACGCCCAACCACCGTAAATAGTAGTAATAAAAATCATAATAAGAGAAAGAAGAGGTTCGAGCACAACCTGCCCGAGCGATGCACCCCTCGCAGTCACGCTCTGCTACAGCCCAACGCGCGTCACCGTGAAAAGCGAAAAATGGAAAATTCCAAAAAGGCAGACGAGCGCTGCCTTTTCTTCTCAGTGTGCCATTCTTCGTTCCTTCTCGCATTAGCGCTAAGCGCTTCACCGCAACCCGAACTCACCCGCTTCTGTTCCTGGCTGTGCTGTAACGCGAAACACTGCAGTTACACTGCTGAGTTTTAATCTAAGGGAGGGGGGGGGGCATCATCCACTACAGCCCGATCGCGCAGCATCAGACACAACAATGGCAGTACTATCAAAAACAGCGAGAAGAAGAAGACGCCGTACGAATCAGAACTGAAGTGGCGCCTGCGCCGTCTGCCTCCGCTATCCTCCACGGCGCCGGCAGTGGGAGGGGGGGGGGGGAGACCGTACGTATATGTAGCGAACACGGACAACGAAGGAAATGAAAGGGGAGAAGATATTTTTTCTTTCGAGTGTACTAATTGAGGGATCGAAAGAGGTAGAGAAGACGGCTCAAGAAAAGACGCTGAATAGCCAAAGCAAAATATACGTGTTTTCCTTTTGAAAGAATTTTGTTCTCGGTGTGTGATTGAAAACAGCGGAAATCGTTAAAGAGATGTAAAAGCAAAGAAATCCAGAAAATAAGAAATCACACACACACACACACACACACACACGAGGCAGATGACGCGCTGTGACGCTGCGGGACAGGAGAAGGGAAGAGAAAACGAAACCCACGCCTTCTTGTTGTTGTTGCTTTCAAGCTTTCCTTCTCCGTCTCTCTCTCTCTGTCTCTCTTCACACACATGTCGTTGTCACGCATCGGTAGATCATTGCGCAGCTACGGGGACACTACCGGTCTCACGTCGCCAACGTCGTCACTACGAGCAGCAGAAAAGAAAAAGAAGAAAAAGGCGTGCTCCTTCGGTGTCGCGCTGTCTTCGTTTCATTTCCTTCTCTCTCTCTCTCTCTCTCTCTCCTCGTTTTCTGTTCGTTTTCTTGACTCCGCCGTTGTGACAGCGGAAGGGGGAAAAGACAAGCCGAACGAACTGCCTGCAATGACACAGCTGTAGATATATATATATGTAGACAGAAGGACGGCAAGACCCTGTCGCTACCGAGTCGAGCACACGGGAGCATCGTTGTTCGTTCACGTAGCGCCGTTCCCAGCATTCAGAAAGAGCTTTAAAAAACATAACAACTAAAGCGGGCAAAAAGCCTTCATAAATATATATATATGGAGAGAGAAAGAGAGAAAGGCTCTGCGCACGTGTGTGCGTTGGATGAAGCACGCCGATAAGCCAGTGAGAGGTGTGCCCTTCAAATGAAAAGAAAAAGAAGAAGGGCGCCTGTGAAAAGGGGTCGGCAAAAGAGCTAAGCGTAGTAAGTGCTAACGAGCGAAATTTCGAAAATTTACGAAGAAATCTCAAAAAAGAAATTGTATATAGGTAGAAATATAAATAGTTGTGTAGGAGGCGGTGCGTACAGCGCAGCTCGAACACTTTCCTCTCTCACGAGAGCAGCAGCGCTTCCTACGCCTACTTGGAAGCCTGCGCGTACATCTTCGCAACGAACTCCCAGTTCACCACCTTCCACATCTCCTTCAAGTAGTCCGGGCGTCGGTTCTCGAAGTCCTTGTAGTAGGCGTGCTCCCACACGTCTGCCGTGAAGATCGGGCGGAGGTTGTTCGTGATGGGGCAGCCGGCGTTGCTCGTGTTGTCGATCTCCAGCTCCTTCGTTTTGGGGTTCACACAGAGCCACGTCCAGCCGGAACCGAAGTTGCCCGCGCCGGCCTGCTCAAAGGCGGTCTTGAAGTCCGCCAGGCTGCCGAACTGCTTCGCGATGGCAGCCTCCAGCTCCTTCGGCACCGCCGTCCCGTTCGGTGTCCAGCAGTTCCACAGGAAGGTGTGGTTGAAGTGCTGCGCCGCCTGGTTGAAGGCGACCTTCTTGTCGGCGTGGCCGTTCGTGGCCTGCACAATGTCCTCGATCGTCTTCCCCTCGTAGCCCTTGCCGATGCTGTTCAGCTTATCCACGTAGGCCTTGTGGTGCTTCGTGTAGTGCAGCTCGATCTGCCGGGGGCTGAAGACGGGCTTAATGCCGTCCTTCCAATCGAAGTTCAGCTTTGGCAGCTCCGCCGGGTACTTGAGATCGGGAAGGGAGCTGTAGTGCATGCGCGAGACGCCGGTGATGGCCGCCGCTGCCGCCTTGAGCGAAGCACCGCGGAACATGTTTTGGGGATTTCTTGAGGAGGAGGAGGGGGGGGGAGGGGGTTATTGCGACTGTTGGAGGGTAAATACGGCGGAAGAAGGCCAGCTACGCGAAAAAATGGGTATCGGTGAGCTCAAACGGAAGCAGTAGAGAAGAAGAAAGGCACAGAGATGGGCGTTTGTGTGAAGAGGAAAGCAGATAGAGCCCGCGTACGTGTGTGTGTATATATATAGCTAGATAGAGAGATAGAGATATAGAGAACTCAACCACTAATACTAAGAAGAAGAAAAATAATATGCGAAGAGGAGGTGTGAACAGCAGGTATCCCTGTTCACGTTTCGCCGTGGCCAAGACGTCGGCCCCGTATGGATCGGAGAGGAGAGGGAGAAAGAACGCAAGAAGGAAAACAAACAAAATCCAGTAAGTAGAGGTATCAAAAAGGAAGGCAGTTGAACATGGAATGCGGATGCTCATGCGTGAGATTGCAGGTGAGGTGCTCCCGTACCACATCCAACAAACAACCAGAAGACACCAAAGGGAAGGGGAGGGGAATCAACGACGGCGGACAAAGAAGGTCCTTTTTCCACGCAACGTGCTTGAGACGCACCACATCAGTGGCACACCGCTGCACACACACACACACACACACAGACCAAAGAAAACCCCACTCAACTGCGCCAATCTCGCCTTTTTCATTGAAGGCGAGATTGGCGCACCAGCACGTTACAGCGCCTCTTAAAGAAAAAAAACAAAAACAAGATCAGAGAGGAGAATCTCTGGCTGCCCAGCGACCAAGCAGCACGAAATAATGGAGGAGAGTCTCCCCCCGCCCCATCAAGCTCTTGTTTGCTTGTTCGACCACGTCCGCAGTGTCCTGTTGGTTTGGTTCTTTCAAGGTAGTGTGTAAACAGCCATCTATGGGAACTCATCACATACGAGCCCATCAACGTTGATCGGAGAAGGAGAGGGGGGGGGG